>NW_020438871.1:1903062-1919385 GCF_000699045.2 Agrilus planipennis | reverse complement strand
ATGCCAAAAAAGTATTTAGTGACTTATTATGAGTTTTTCGTTAATTTGTATAACATTTGCCGAAAAGGAGACGTACATGAAGATACACAGACGTTATCAACAATTAATAAAAAATTCTATTGAAAATTTCGGTGGATGCGCCGGGTAAATTTACAATTAACGCCATAATTGAGTTATAATCTCCATTTAATTGAAGCAACGCGATCAATCTTTGCCTTTAAATTATATTTTTTCCATGTATACGCAATTATATTATTATTTTACAATAAATTAGTTGTATATAGGCAACCCAACATACAGCAAATATTGCAACCCTAATACTTTACTTATTTATACTTAAGAAGAATAATAGACGTTTTTTTCTTATGCAAATAACTTTTTCATGTGAGACCCAATTCTAATCACGATCAAACAAAAGAAATACTCGTTGAAATAATTAATTACTTACTAACATTGACTTATTAGATGTAGTGTTTGGATAAAAATCCTTACACATTTTTATTTGGAGCTACTAAAAAGTATTTAGTTACTAATTACGAGTATTAAGATTAAGTTGTGCTATAAACTATCGCTCTAGTGCCGAAAATGAGACGCTCACAAACATAAACAAACCTTTGGTCTAATTAAAAATAATTTTGTTGAAATTTTGGTGGAGGCGCCGGGATAATTTAAAGCAAGCGCTATAATTAAACTATAATTTCGATTTCATTGAAGTAGATTGATAAATTTTCTTCTTTAAATTATAATTTGCTCATGTATAGTCAGTTAAGGACTTATATTTTTGCTTTTACAATAAATTAAACTGTAATTTGCAATATAATATATAGACAACCCAACACAGAGCAAATACTGCAACTCTGATAATCTAACTAGAAAATAAGTAAATATTTTTTCTCACGAAAGTAACATTTTGAAACTCAATACTATCTTCGGCGATACCACAAAATATTTCATGGAGGCAACTAGTCAATTAATAATATACTTAGAGACATCCACTTGTAAAATTTGGTTGAAATCCCTGTGCTAATTTTTATAACGTTAAATTACTACTAATGCATCTTAACTTTGCATTGTTTATGAAATATTATTATTTTCTATGAAATAACTAAATTGTATGTTTCACTACTTTTTATCTCTTTCCCGTAAAACTTTCGGGAATAAGGGGTGGACATGGAATATCCCAGATTTCGGTCTAATTTTTGAAAATTCATGACATTCAGTTTTCTAATAATAATAACATTGAGTTCTTTTATTAAAATGTGTACATGTATCGTCGATTCTTCTTAAAATTACCTAATTCAATATATCTATATTAATGACCTTTTGTACAATTTTGTTTGCTTGCATTAAAGATGAAATTCGACATACGGTGCAGCTTTTCTAACTAAGTTGCCAATTTAGCTCAATAATATGTTTGCTGGCATTGAATAATATCAATAATCAATAAATATTATACCTAGTAGGGTAATCTAATAAATGCAATCAAGGGTGTAACTGTAGGCTATAGAGATGGGCAGAAAATACAGCATTCGATCATTAAACCTAAGTTTTAGTTTGTTTAGCTAGGTACACTGAAAATATGAAAAAAATAAATTTTGACAATCTCGAAAAAGACGTTCTCTATTATGAAAAATACAAAGATCTAATTTGTCCAATTACTTAGCGATTTTTAAGGTGAAAGTCTAAAAATATGACCTAATAAGTAACTGACTAATAAACACTAAAGAGTTGGATTATATTTTTGTCAAAGTTGTTGACCGCTGGTTGATTCTTTGGCCGATTAATGAGCTATTCCAATTGATTATTATATTCGTTTTACATATTACGTAAATCATATTTAAGAATTAACTTGAAAAGTTAATTGAGTTAAAGTTATTTTATTTCCACTCATAATCTGTGGAAGGCAATAATTTCACTATTTTAGCGCATAAAATCCTTAAATTTATCCTTTTTATGGTGCAGTAATGATGTATTTTATGTGTAGCTATATATCGCCAAATTTGGTGTAATACTGGGCAGCCAAGTATTGGTTTGTCAATGATTGACCGATGTTTAGTCAATCTTTAAGTCCTAAGATTTGGTACATTAACATATCGTCAAATATGGTGTAGTACTGGACAGCCACATAGATAGGTTTGTCAATATTGGAGCAATGTTTGGTCAATCTTCCAGTCCTAAGATTCGGTGCATTAACATATCGCCAAATTTGGTGTAATACTGGGCTATCAAGTATTGGTTTGTCAATAGTGGACCAATGTTTGTCCAATCTTCAAGCCCTAAGATTGGATACATTAACATATCGCCAAATTTGGTGTAATACTGACCAGCCAAGTATTGGTTTGTCAATAGTGGACCAATGTTTGGTCAATCTTCAAGTCCTAAGATTCGGTACATTAACATATCGTCAAATTTGGTGTAGTACGGGGCAGCCACATAGATAGGTTTGTCAATATTGGACCAAGGTTTGTCCAATCTTCAAGTCCTAAGATTTGGTACATTAACATATCGCCGAGTTTGGTGTAATACTGGGCTATCAAGTATTGGTTTGTCAATAGTGGACCAATGTTTGTCCAATCTTCAAGCCCTAAGATTCGATACATTAACATATCGCCAAATTTGGTGTAATACTGAGCAGCCAAGTATTGGTTTGTCAATAGTGGATCAATGTTTGGTCAATCTTCAAGTCCTAAGATTCGGTACATTAACATATCGCCGAATTTGGTGTAGTACTACTAGGAATACGATTGTCAATGCTGGATAAATGTTTGACCAATCTTCAAGTGCCAGGGTTACGCACCAATGCCCTGACCACTAATTAAGCTACGAAAGGTGATAGCAGCAAGAACAGTGAAACATATAAAAAGTTTCTTAAAGTATTTCGTATGATATTAATACATTTATATACATCGGTTCGACGAATGTGTGACCTAATAAGTACGTTTCGTCGTTCTTACTTGTGTCACCTACCGCAGCGTAGTGGTCAGAGCATTGGTGCGTAAAGCCAAAGGTCCTGGGTTCGATTCCAGGTGAGGTAGTAAATGCATATAATATGACACTAGATATTAACGTCTTGTGGCAATAATCCAGCCTGATGAAAAATAGTATGTGTAGTACTTAACGGAAGTGCAGGTAAAGTAGGCTCTGAAGATCCTAGATCATTAAATCACCCTCGACAGATGTCGCAATAAGCGCCCACCAGTTAACAAGATTTCTTATATATGCATAGGTGGGTACCCGTCCCAGTAACTGGCTGGTAAATACAATGGGGTATTAAATTGACGTAACAAAATGAGACGGCGAGCTTTGTGCTGTTACAATGTTAATAAAAGGTAACGAAGAACAAAGACAAAACATAAAATGGAGTGTAGATAGAACGTGCTCAGAAAAATTGAGCTCCGCCCAACGATTCGAGCACAACCGTCCCATTGGAGCACTTGCGCACACAACCGACAACAAATAAACTCAAAGTTATCCCCTCACGCAATGTGCACCAATTTGTAGATCTGAGTTCAAAGAGAAGCCGCCAAAACCACCACGGCTTCCACGCGAAACATCCTGAGTGTTGTTGACATAATACCCGGAGGTACCTCTTTATGTTGTTATCAAATTTGTTTCCAACGCGCGGCTCTTGAGTGACTCTTATTTTTTTCCCTCTCGTCATCCAACACCAAAATGTGCTCACATTGGAAAACTTTTGGAGGCAGAGAATTTTCATAAAGAAAAAGGTATTTATTTAAAAATTACGTAACTTATTTACTTGACATAGATAAAGTTATCATTCGCAATACTTTTTGAAAACTTTACCCGACTTGAGTACGCTAAAATATTAATTTCATTAGTAAAAATTTTGGTGGATTCGCAGGGCACATCGGAAGTCCTGTGCGATCCTGTGAAAATCATTATCCATTATTTGCCCTACAAAGTTCATTTACCATCCGCTACCAACGTTCCTCTAAAGTTAATCCCATTCATCAACTTTTTAGAGTTAAATTCAGAAATTTTGGTTAACAATTCTTCCATTAGAAATCAGAAAATTTCAAAGTTGAGATGACCAGACTAGATTTAGATATATGTAGTAGGCATTAGTGAAGTCCGTTGGCCAGAAGCTAGAGTGGAGACTTTAGAGTAATACATACATGATCGGTGGAAGGTAATTCGGGGGTAGGAACTGTAATGCGTAGGAAAGTAAGGCAGAGTGTAGAATATTATTTACAAAAAAGCGATAGGATAGTTATTGTTAAATTAAACTCGAAGCCGGTAGAAGCAGTAATACTACCTACAGGTCGTAGAAACGGTTTATGCAGTTATGCAGATATAGAAGACGTGTTAAATTTAGTTAAAGGGCGGGATATCCTAGTGGTTGTAGGAGACCTCAACGCAGTAATAGGTGAAGGTAAAGACGATGCAATAGCAAGTTCTTTTGGATTAGGCAATAGAAGTGATAGAGGAGATAGGCTGATAGAATTTTGCGATAAATATAATTTAACCGTCGCGAATACTTTATTCAACCATCACGTTAGGAGGCGCTATACGTGGAAGATGCCAGGTGATTTAGGAAGATATCAGTTAGATTACATATTTCTATGCAAAGATTTAAAAATCAAGTGAAGGACTATAGGAATTATCCAGGAGCAGATATAGATAGCGATCATGACGTATGTTTAAGCTAGCTGCTCACATTTACGAGAAGGGGAAAGTCCCAGAGGGTTATAAACGGAATGTGGTAGTAACCATACCTAAAAAGAGAGGCGCAGATAGGTGCGAGACATTTAGAACATTTGGCTAAACTTCCCATGTGTCAAAAATCTTAACTAGAATTGTACAGAGGAGGATGGAAAAAAGGGCGGAAGAACAATTAGGGGAAAGTCAATTTGGGTGTAGAAGAAATAGAGGAACGCGGGAGGTCATTCTAGCTTTACGGGTAACAATAGAGAAAACGATAGAAAAAGGAAAGAGTGTGTAATTAGGATTTGTATATTTAGAAAATGCTTTTGACAATGTCAAGTGGACAAGATGTTAAGTTTACTTAAAAATGTAGGGATGAGTTACAAAGATAGAAGAGTGATACTTAGTTTGCATAAAGAGCAACAGGCAGTTGGAGCTGGAGCTGCAACGTAGATAAGTAAATAGTAGGAAGGGAGTCAGACAGGGATGCACACTGTCACCGCTACTTTTTAATCTATAGATCGAAGACGCGATCAACATTTTTAAAGATAATACAACTGTAGGGATACATATACAGGAGCAAAAGATTAGTATGTTTAGATTTGCAGATTATATGACAGTATTCACATCTAGCAAGGAGAAGTTAGAGATAGCTTTAAATAAAATGGAGTTAAAAGGAGTAGAGGTAGACCTAGATTAGATTACTGTTCGCAAATAGTTAAGGATGTGGGTTGTTCTAGTTTTGGGGAAATGCGAAGATTAGCTCAAGTTAGGAAAGAGCGGAGGTGCGTGTCCAACCAGTCTTAGGACTGACGACCTTATGATGTTGAATCCCTTCAACATCAAAGCATTTCTACTTTAGAATTTGGGTTTTATCGAATTCTGAGCTTATAACATACTTTGCGACGGAAAACCTTTTGAATTATAACGATTTCCTCGTGAAAATAACTGCCCAAAATAATTTTCAACAAAATAAATTAAAAAATCAAAGATTTTTATACCTATGTGAACTAGAATTTTGAAATGGGACAATATAACAATAATATCACTATGGAAATGGATTGATACATTATCTTTAAAATATATTCCCATTTTTGTCTTCATCCCCTAAATAAATGCATTATTTCTACATTAGAAAAAAATTCCAGTACTTAACAACTGAATCTTTTTTACATGCTCTACCAGCTTTGTAGCTCATACAAAAAAAAAACAAACCTCATAATGATTATTTATTTAGAAAATGGTTAACGCTTACCTAGACGTAAAAATGAAGTATAATGACTCATTTAGTACCTACTTCATTTTTTCAAAACGCAAGTACCTCCTTACGATAAGCAATTATCCATCCAACACAATAGTGACTGCGCTGATGATAATTTTCAATATGATACTTCTTGGTGCCTTAATATATTGATAAAAATATTTATCAATCAGTTTTTGTGATGCACATGAGTTAAGTGAATTTTATTACGAGAATTTTATTATTTATCCAAGGTTAGTTGTGCAAGTATTTATAGTTAGTTACTCACTCTGTGACTGGTAAAAAAGGATATAAATAAACACAATTGTCTGTACACTTTTACCAACAATTTATCTTAAGGAATATTATTGCCTACATACCGCTAAATAGCAAAAATCCTGTTTAAAGAGAATTTACCATTAAATGGCGTATCTTCGCTTACTTAGAGGCGTTTTAAAATCCTACAGGTACTAGGATCCAAGCACATCTAAATTCAATCAAGGTAATGAGTAGAGCTAAGAATTAAAAATGAAGACGTAACATAAATTGAATTAGGAATTTGATTAATGTGTGAACAGGGTGTCGCAAAAGGGCTTATATTTCTCATATTTTGGAATAAGAATCAATTATGATAATCTTAATTAATTGCTTTATAATTACCAATATACGTGAACAGACCCGACTTAAATTCATTACCTAATACATGCACATATAGCCGCGTACTAAAACAATGAATAATTGATCACCAAAGAGGGGCACTGAAACGCATGATTGACTCATTATGCATATTTTAATTAATTAGCAAATAATGGAAATAAAAGTAGCCATTGTATCTTAATTCTAAGCCGTCACTATCATAAGGTCGTCAGTCCTAAGACTCTATCTCCACCCTTTCCTATATCCTAAGCTAACCTTCGCATTTACCTAAAACTACTAGAACATCCCATATCCTTAACTATTTGTGAACAGTAGTCTAATCTAGATCTACCTCTACCCTTCTTAATTCCTGTTTCTGCCTCTAATATGCCCCTGACTAGTCCTTCGTGCCTAAAAAGGTTTCCTACTAACGTATCTCGCCTATTTCTTATTGACTTCCATAGAGTCCTCTGTTCACCTATCCTTTCTAACACCTCTTCATTTCTAACCTTCTCTATCCACGGTATCCTCATCATTCACCTTTAAAAGCACATACACCTTTAACAATCCTTTTCGAATTACTAAATTAAGTGACTCCTTTTTGTTAAAAGCTATTCTATTCTCCGCTATCCTTTGTTTCATATCTCCACTGCTCCTTCAATCCTGACTTATCTGACTTCCTAGATATCGAAAACAGCCGTAACTGTTGAAAATCTAACTTCTCGCCTCATATATATATATATGTAATAGTTGTTTATATCTTATGTCCTTATCCATCATCTCATTCGAACAGTTAATAACAAAAAATGAAATACCAAATGTCACATTAAAACTAAACCAGGATTTGAAGAAGGAGTTGAGAGTTAAATGAACGAATAAAAATCATATTCTTCTTTAAGAGAGTTGCAAATATTTTTTCCATATACTAGTTTAATGAATATTGAATAAGTAAATATCTAAACAAAAAAGTTTACGTTTAACTAAAGCCTGTAAATGAAGGTGTAAAAAGATAATTTGAGTAGCTTAAGAAAACGAGACCACTGAAAACTATATTTCTGGGACTCTGGTCTCATTTAAACAAATGTTTAAAAAAATGTAGGTTTCAAGTTTCAAACCCATAAACCTAGCGGCAATATAATATAAGCTAAAACAGTAGGCATTGGTAGCAAAAACTAACGCACAAAATATATATACCAATAAGTAATTTACACGAATTAAAAGTCGATACCTCAAAGAAATTTATAGCGTTTAAACACCAGACAAGTAAAAAACAAGGAAATGCGTTCCGAAACACGTACACAATTTATCTAATAAATCAATCGAACTGAGATTTTTAATTCTAGAGCAAATTGCACATTCATGTAAACCTTGATAACGTCAATACAATTACCTTCTCTTTATTATCAAGGTACACACCATCTACTTTCCCTATTTTGTTAACAAACTAAATAATCTAATATAGCGTGTGGGAGTCCTATCTCAATAATAATTAATCGGAAACGTGCTTAATTTTGTTCATTCATCAAATATTAAATATATATCATCTAATATTTACAGGACACATGATTGACAAAACAGAAAAATGACCGATCATACACAAACCTTAAGTGGGTGAAACTTAATAGTAGATCAAATAATCAGTAATCACCAAGATCCTAATATCTATTGCTGTTTATGCATGCCTGTCACTCTTATATCTCTCATTTTTAATAAACCATTTTACACTTCATCATTATCATAAGGTCGTCAGTCATAAAACTGGTTGGACACGTACTTCCACTCTTTCCTATCCTGAGCTAAACTTCGCATTTCCCTAAAATTAGAACAGCCCACATCCTTAACTATTTGCGAACAGTAATCTAATCTAGGTCTACCTCTACCCCTCCTAACTCCTGTTTCTGCCTCTAATATGTCTCTGACTAGACCTTCATGCCTGAGAAGGTGTCCTACCAACCTATCTCGCCTATTTTTTATTGACTTCCATAGAGTCCTCTGTTCTCCTATTCTTTCCAATACCTCTTCATTTCTAACCTTTTCTACCCACGATATCCTCATCATCCGCCTATAACACCACATTTCGAACGCTTCTAACCTTTTCTTTTCCGCCGAGCCCCCTGTCCATGTTTCGCACCGGTACAAAGCCGTGCTCCAAACATACACCTTTAACAACCTTTTTCGAATTTCTAAGTTAACCGTTCGCGAGCACAGAAGTGACTTCTTTTTATTTATTTTGCACTTATCTAATAAATAATTAGTATAAGTTATATCGTCAAGGATGCTACATGGTCACAATATTTTCTCTTTCCAGATATGCCTCGGCCTTCCAGGGAGACTTATGGAGACCAAAAGCCTCCATATTCTTATATATCACTTACGGCTATGGCTATCTGGAGTTCGCCAGAAAAAATGCTACCTCTCTCAGAAATATATCGCTTCATAACAGACAATTTTCCATACTATCGTCGCAATACTCAGAGATGGCAAAATTCACTTCGGCACAACCTCTCCTTCAACGATTGCTTCATAAAAATTCCAAGAAGGCCCGATAGGCCCGGCAAAGGAGCTTATTGGGCTTTACATCCAGCCGCTCTAGACATGTTTGAAAACGGAAGTTTCTTGAGACGAAGAAAACGTTTCAAACTTCCCAAAAACGTTTCGAAAGAGTTAGACTCTTTAGTAAAGATGCAACCTGGAACTTTTCCGGGGATGTCCTCGTCCTCTTCAGTTCCTGCTCCTAGTACAACGGTTGGCTATTCTGAATCCGAAAGTAGCATTCCAAAGACTTCTAATACAATTAAGAACTTCAGCATAGATAGCATAATAAGGCCTGATAAGAAAGCCACTCCAGAGGCACAAGTTCCTCCACCAGTAACGCATCCAACTCTTTCCGAGAGTGAACTGTTTTCCAAGTGGTGTGTACCATTCTCACAACATTCAGAATTGGTTCATCATCAAGCAGCTCTATTGGAATATGCGGCTAGTTTAATGTCGATGGCTCCAGTTATGTCGCCGGCTATGTTGGGGCCGCAGCCCTTCGTACCAGGAGGACTCTTCTCCAGCACGTTCCCAGCAACACCCTTACCTATGCGCTGTGTTCCTACGATACCTTACACTGTGAACGAATCGCAACCAATTCAACAAACTAAACAAACTTTTAGTGATGCGGTATGTGAAGAACGTCAAATGTTATGTAGTGAACAACAACAACAGTCGACTAGTAAAAGTTCTGATAGTGGCCCGTAATCTAAAGGCTGTGCGTATTTTTACAAACACTGGAATAAGTGAGTTATCATCTATCAAATATCTCAGTTCACTGTTTACTCATTGTCAGCTAAACCTCACGTAACTCAAAAGGTCCTAATAGCTTCAAATAAATTACATTTCAGACAAAATAGTGATAGAGAACATGCTTCCTTGTCCTATTTTCAAAAATTATTGTAGGAACTCTCTTGATTCAATTCAATAAATGATGCAGCAAAACGACGCCCTAGATTTTCTTTAATCTACAATCTTCATCAGGAATTCTCAATAAATTAAAAAATATCTATCATACCGATTAACCTGTTTAGGCCATGTGATTTGTTGAAGATCTGTCATTAATATATCAATCAACACTAACGTAACCAAACCTAACCGTGCCCCAAGATTCTACCTAAATCAAAATAATTTTTTACAGATTAAAATAATTCGAAGTGGTCTGTATTCTGTCGAAACTGCCAGACGCGATCTTTATGGATCTCATCAGCGCGTCGCAGGCAGCTTGACAGAACACAGACCAACTTTTACCTGCTGTCTTAACAGTGCGTTTTAGAAAATACTACAAATGGCGCAGTAAACGCCATCTGTAGCACGATGCTACATTTTACGATTTTGTAGTATTTTTTACAGATTGTTTCAAAAATGCAACATAGAGGGTAGAGGGTAATTCTTGCCCTCTTCAGAAAACAAACGTTAAGTATTAAAATAGTGAAGTGTCAAAACAATTTGTGAGTTAACGTATTGATAGGAAGAGGCTAGGGTGAATCTATTCAATGCGGTACCTACTTTAAAGGATTTTAAATAGCAATAGCCCATCGAAACGAAAATTATGTAAATATAAAAAATTATAATTCATATGGTAGGTATCGGTGTATCAAATGTGATGCAAAAAGAAAAAGGTTAATAAACAGAAAAATAGAATGAAAATGTATTTTCTTACAAACCTAAAACAAGATAGAACGAAATTTTCAATTTATTTCAACTATTAGGAACCTTTAATAACAATGAAAATTACGTAAAGTTTAAAATATTTAGGTGATTGTATAAGTATTATAAATTAGTTCAAAAATATGAAGTAAACTTTCGATATAAAGAAAACCTAATCTGCTCACGCAATTCATTGTCAGTTATAGATAATTAGATATAAAAAGACTTTACATTCTATCAAGTTTAATAACTATAGTAATAACGTACTACGATCGTTCCAGTATAATGACTGATAGTAATTCTTATAACAGTTATTAGGTTTATCGTAAAAAACCTATAAAATGTTCGTTTATATAGGCGTCTTATTTGAACAATTTACTATTTTTTTTTATTTATTCATGTACTAATATATATTAGATACAATTTGTAACAGGGTGCTCAACAAAATTCTTTCGTTCAAATACTTTCATCAAATCAAAACATAAAAACAATATTCTTTTTGTCCAGCGTGTACTAAATTTTAAACTTCGCACTTATAACTTATAACCGAAAAGAAAAACTTTCGGGAAATCAGTTCCTTCAATTTTAGATCACTTAATTACAGTATAATACAATTTAGGCGTAAATACCTAAATTCTTTCTATGAATTGCTATGACATCAATACATTTTCTAATAATCGTGTTTTGTAAAGTACAATTTTTCAAATATACCTAAATCATGACGCCGTATATAAAAATATCCTGAAATATCTTAATAGCAGCACGTTAAAACTTACATGAAACAGCTTTAACTAATATACGTTTTACGTATATGCTATAGGTACTCGTAATAAATATTATTTAATTGTAAGTTTTCTGTTCTTTGTTCATCTCTATAATAGATACTCCGGAAAGCAATAACTTTAAATAGTATTATATTTCAAAAAAACGCTCCATTAGCTCATTGAAATTGTTAAATAATTTATTGTATTGTACCTACCCTATTTGTAAATAAAAGTGATATACAAATTACCTACCGATCTTTATTTAAATATTATTTTCAAAGAAGAACGAAAAGTATTCGTTCGATAAACAAAAATTAAAAAACTTATTACAATAAAATGTGTCAATGTTTTCCTTTCTTTTGTATTAGTTGTTAGTAATAAACATTCTTATGATTCTGTAGTCTCAAAACAGAAGTGTAAATTAATAAAATCCATAATGCTATCATTCCTTGAAGTCCATTTTGAAAAATACGAAAACAAAAATAATTTGTTTCAAGAAATTATTTTGTTTCGTCTTTACATTATTTAGGTTTAGGTAGTCCTTATTATAAAAAAAAAGATACAAGTCAGTAATAATCCTTCTTGGAAGATATAACTTTGTGTTACATTTCGGGTATTTTTAGCCAAATTGTTTAGCGAAAGTAGTCATAAAGTTTGTGGATTATGTAAAAGTCGAAAAACACAGAACGAATTGTATTTCAGTTGGACATTTACGACGATAAAACTTAATTCGTCAAACAATAGACAATATAACGAAATTCTCATATTGGCCGACATTTCTTGAAGGGGCCACAACAGTTCGAATAAAGAAGTGAATAAGTCGAAGTAATAGGCTGTTGTTGATACTTTGTATCAGCGGCGGATATAAATTACGAATAATCTGACATAGTGAGACAGAGGGTAAAATTTTTGACGAAAGATTATCTGTGTCATTTACGACGATACCTAAACCACGACGGTCCGACCGAGCCGAAGAAACGAAGAATTAACTGGAGTGTAGACAAGTGTTATATGGTAAGTAATAAAAATAAGATTATCTGCAATGCCGATGATCTTTACAAGATTACAGTTTTATTGCCAAAACGCCGCACTGAGGACCGTTTATATTTATGTAATCGTATTTCTTCCGAAATTTATTTCGTCTTCGGTTTTGTGCATCACACAATAGCACCTTTTAGCAGTACCTAAACGCTTCGAAATCCTATTTCACCTGTAATGCCCATAAAAATGGTTCGACTTTAACAATGGCGCGGAACGATTTATATTTTACAATTCACTGGACAGACACACATACAATGGCGTCACGTTAAACAGGGGGTAGTGAACACTTACTCACTTATTTCATCCTTTAACAGTACAATGTACAACCAATACCAATAAACAAAGCATAAACTTCTTCAACTTTCTTACAAATAATTCATCTCACTATACCATTTTACAAATACAAAGTCACCCTGGGGGTGTATTTTCCGGATGCACCACAAACAATTTTATTTTCTTGTAACGAGCATCACCGTTTTAAAATTATACTAGCCAAATTTTGACGGGGTTACCCACTGATTAAAATATATGCATATGCAACCAAGTATACACTCGGATAGAAACATTTAGACCCGATAATTTTTAGTTTACCCCGATTTGAAAGTATTATAAATTANGTGTAATTAGGATTTGTATATTTAGAAAATGCTTTTGACAATGTCAAGTGGACAAGATGTTAAGTTTACTTAAAAATGTAGGGATGAGTTACAAAGATAGAAGAGTGATACTTAGTTTGCATAAAGAGCAACAGGCAGTTGGAGCTGGAGCTGCAACGTAAATAAGTAAATAGTAGGAAGGGAGTCAGACAGGGATGCACACTGTCACCGCTACTTTTTAATCTATAGATCGAAGACGCGATCAACATTTTTAAAGATAATACAACTGTAGGGATACATATATAGGAGCAAAAGATTAGTATGTTTAGATTTGCAGATTATATGACAGTATTCACATCTAGCAAGGAGGAGTTAGAGATAGTTTTAAATAAAATGGAGTTAAGAGGAGTCGAGGTAGACCTAGATTAGATTACTGTTCGCAAATAGTTAAGGATGTGGGTTGTTCTAGTTTTGGGGAAATGCGAAGATTAGCTCAAGTTAGGAAAGAGCGGAGGTGCGTGTCCAACCAGTCTTAGGACTGACGACCTTATGATGTTGAATCCCTTCAACATCAAAGCATTTCTACTTTAGAATTTGGGTTTTATCGAATTCTGAGCTTATAACATACTTTGCGACGGAAAACCTTTTGAATTATAACNGGATGTTGGAGCTGGAGCTGCAACGTAGATAAGTAAATAGTAGGAAGGGAGTCAGACAGGGATGCACACTGTCACCGCTACTTTTTAATCTATAGATCGAAGACGCGATCAACATTATTAAAGACAATACAACTGTAGGGATACATATACAGGAGCAAAAGATTAGTATGTTTAGATTTGCAGATTATATGACAGTATTCACATCTAGCAAGGAGAAGTTAGAGATAGCTTTAAATAAAATGGAGTTAAAAGGAGTAGAGGTAGACCTAGATTAGATTACTGTTCGCAAATAGTTAAGGATGTGGGTTGTTCTAGTTTTTGGGAAATGCGAACATAGCTCACGTTAGGAAAGAGTGGAGGTGCGTGTCCAACCAGTCTTAGGACTGACGACCTTATGATGTTGAATCCCTTCAACATCAAAGCATTTTTACTTTAGAATTTGGGTTTTATCGAATTCTGAGCTTATAACATACTTTGCGACGGAAAACCTTTTGAATTNAGAGCTAAGAATTAAAAATGAAGACGTAACATAAATTGAATTAGGAATTTGATTAATGTGTGAACAGGGTGTCGCAAAAGGGCTTATATTTCTCATATTTTGGAATAAGAATCAATTATGATAATCTTAATTAATTGCTTTATAATTACCAATATACGTGAACAGACCCGACTTAAATTCATTACCTAATACATGCACATATAGCCGCGTACTAAAACAATGAATAATTGATCACCAAAGAGGGGCACTGAAACGCATGATTGACTCATTATGCATATTTTAATTAATTAGCAAATAATGGAAATAAAAGTAGCCATTGTATCTTAATTCTAAGCCGTCACTATCATAAGGTCGTCAGTCCTAAGACTCTATCTCCACCCTTTCCTATATCCTAAGCTAACCTTCGCATTTACCTAAAACTACTAGAACATCCCATATCCTTAACTATTTGTGAACAGTAGTCTAATCTAGATCTACCTCTACCCTTCTTAATTCCTGTTTCTGCCTCTAATATGCCCCTGACTAGTCCTTCGTGCCTAAAAAGGTTTCCTACTAACGTATCTCGCCTATTTCTTATTGACTTCCATAGAGTCCTCTGTTCACCTATCCTTTCTAACACCTCTTCATTTCTAACCTTCTCTATCCACGGTATCCTCATCATTCACCTTTAAAAGCACATACACCTTTAACAATCCTTTTCGAATTACTAAATTAAGTGACTCCTTTTTGTTAAAAGCTATTCTATTCTCCGCTATCCTTTGTTTCATATCTCCACTGCTCCTTCAATCCTGACTTATCTGACTTCCTAGATATCGAAAACAGCCGTAACTGTTGAAAATCTAACTTCTCGCCTCATATATATATATATGTAATAGTTGTTTATATCTTATGTCCTTATCCATCATCTCATTCGAACAGTTAATAACAAAAAATGAAATACCAAATGTCACATTAAAACTAAACCAGGATTTGAAGAAGGAGTTGAGAGTTAAATGAACGAATAAAAATCATATTCTTCTTTAAGAGAGTTGCAAATATTTTTTCCATATACTAGTTTAATAAATATTGAATAAGTAAATATCTAAACAAAAAAGTTTACGTTTAACTAAAGCCTGTAAATGAAGGTGTAAAAAGATAATTTGAGTAGCTTAAGAAAACGAGACCACTGAAAACTATATTTCTGGGACTCTGGTCTCATTTAAACAAATGTTTAAAAAAATGTAGGTTTCAAGTTTCAAACCCATAAACCTAGCGGCAATATAATATAAGCTAAAACAGTAGGCATTGGTAGCAAAAACTAACGCACAAAATATATATACCAATAAGTAATTTACACGAATTAAAAGTCGATACCTCAAAGAAATTTATAGCGTTTAAACACCAGACAAGTAAAAAACAAGGAAATGCGTTCCGAAACACGTACACAATTTATCTAATAAATCAATCGAACTGAGATTTTTAATTCTAGAGCAAATTGCACATTCATGTAAACCTTGATAACGTCAATACAATTACCTTCTCTTTATTATCAAGGTACACACCATCTACTTTCCCTATTTTGTTAACAAACTAAATAATCTAATATAGCGTGTGGGAGTCCTATCTCAATAATAATTAATCGGAAACGTGCTTAATTTTGTTCATTCATCAAATATTAAATATATATCATCTAATATTTACAGGACACATGATTGACAAAACAGAAAAATGACCGATCATACACAAACCTTAAGTGGGTGAAACTTAATAGTAGATCAAATAATCAGTAATCACCAAGATCCTAATATCTATTGCTGTTTATGCATGCCTGTCACTCTTATATCTCTCATTTTTAATAAACCATTTTACACTTCATCATTATCATAAGGTCGTCAGTCATAAAACTGGTTGGACACGTACTTCCACTCTTTCCTATCCTGAGCTAAACTTCGCATTTCCCTAAAATTAGAACAGCCCACATCCTTAACTATTTGCGAACAGTAATCTAATCTAGGTCTACCTCTACCCCTCCTAACTCCTGTTTCTGCCTCTAATATGT
>NW_020438871.1:1830968-1901334 GCF_000699045.2 Agrilus planipennis | reverse complement strand
ATCGCGATTTCGATCTTTTTGGATCTCATCAGCGCGTCGCAGGCAGCTCCGACTGAACACAGACCAACTTTTACCTGCTGTCTTAACAGTGCGTTTTAGAAAATACTACAAATGGCGCAGTAAACGCCATCTGTAGCACGATGCTACATTTTACGATTTTGTAGTATTTTTTACAGATTGTTTCAAAAATGCAACATAGAGGGTAGAGGGTAATTCTTGCCCTCTTCAGAAAACAAACGTTAAGTATTAAAATAGTGAAGTGTCAAAACAATTTGTGAGATAACGTATTGATAGGAAGAGGCTAGGGTGAATCTATTCAATGCGGTACCTACTTTAAAGGATTTTAAATAGCAATAGCCCATCGAAACGAAAATTATGTAAATATAAAAAATTATAATTCATATGGTAGGTATCGGTGTATCAAATGTGATGCAAAAAGAAAAAGGTTAATAAACAGAAAAATAGAATGAAAATGTATTTTCTTACAAACCTAAAACAAGATAGAACGAAATTTTCAATTTATTTCAACTATTAGGAACCTTTAATAACAATGAAAATTACGTAAAGTTTAAAATATTTAGGTGATTGTATAAGTATTATAAATTAGTTCAAAAATATGAAGTAAACTTTCGATATAAAGAAAACCTAATCTGCTCACGCAATTCATTGTCAGTTATAGATAATTAGATATAAAAAGACTTTACATTCTATCAAGTTTAATAACTATAGTAATAACGTACTACGATCGTTCCAGTATAATGACTGATAGTAATTCTTATAACAGTTATTAGGTTTATCGTAAAAAACCTATAAAATGTTCGTTTATATAGGCGTCTTATTTGAACAATTTACTATTTTTTTTTATTTATTCATGTACTAATATATATTAGATACAATTTGTAACAGGGTGCTCAACAAAATTCTTTCGTTCAAATACTTTCATCAAATCAAAACATAAAAACAATATTCTTTTTGTCCAGCGTGTACTAAATTTTAAACTTCGCACTTATAACTTATAACCGAAAAGAAAAACTTTCGGGAAATCAGTTCCTTCAATTTTAGATCACTTAATTACAGTATAATACAATTTAGGCGTAAATACCTAAATTCTTTCTATGAATTGCTATGACATCAATACATTTTCTAATAATCGTGTTTTGTAAAGTACAATTTTTCAAATATACCTAAATCATGACGCCGTATATAAAAATATCCTGAAATATCTTAATAGCAGCACGTTAAAACTTACATGAAACAGCTTTAACTAATATACGTTTTACGTATATGCTATAGGTACTCGTAATAAATATTATTTAATTGTAAGTTTTCTGTTCTTTGTTCATCTCTATAATAGATACTCCGGAAAGCAATAACTTTAAATAGTATTATATTTCAAAAAAACGCTCCATTAGCTCATTGAAATTGTTAAATAATTTATTGTATTGTACCTACCCTATTTGTAAATAAAAGTGATATACAAATTACCTACCGATCTTTATTTAAATATTATTTTCAAAGAAGAACGAAAAGTATTCGTTCGATAAACAAAAATTAAAAAACTTATTACAATAAAATGTGTCAATGTTTTCCTTTCTTTTGTATTAGTTGTTAGTAATAAACATTCTTATGATTCTGTAGTCTCAAAACAGAAGTGTAAATTAATAAAATCCATAATGCTATCATTCCTTGAAGTCCATTTTGAAAAATACGAAAACAAAAATAATTTGTTTCAAGAAATTATTTTGTTTCGTCTTTACATTATTTAGGTTTAGGTAGTCCTTATTATAAAAAAAAAGATACAAGTCAGTAATAATCCTTCTTGGAAGATATAACTTTGTGTTACATTTCGGGTATTTTTAGCCAAATTGTTTAGCGAAAGTAGTCATAAAGTTTGTGGATTATGTAAAAGTCGAAAAACACAGAACGAATTGTATTTCAGTTGGACATTTACGACGATAAAACTTAATTCGTCAAACAATAGACAATATAACGAAATTCTCATATTGGCCGACATTTCTTGAAGGGGCCACAACAGTTCGAATAAAGAAGTGAATAAGTCGAAGTAATAGGCTGTTGTTGATACTTTGTATCAGCGGCGGATATAAATTACGAATAATCTGACATAGTGAGACAGAGGGTAAAATTTTTGACGAAAGATTATCTGTGTCATTTACGACGATACCTAAACCACGACGGTCCGACCGAGCCGAAGAAACGAAGAATTAACTGGAGTGTAGACAAGTGTTATATGGTAAGTAATAAAAATAAGATTATCTGCAATGCCGATGATCTTTACAAGATTACAGTTTTATTGCCAAAACGCCGCACTGAGGACCGTTTATATTTATGTAATCGTATTTCTTCCGAAATTTATTTCGTCTTCGGTTTTGTGCATCACACAATAGCACCTTTTAGCAGTACCTAAACGCTTCGAAATCCTATTTCACCTGTAATGCCCATAAAAATGGTTCGACTTTAACAATGGCGCGGAACGATTTATATTTTACAATTCACTGGACAGACACACATACAATGGCGTCACGTTAAACAGGGGGTAGTGAACACTTACTCACTTATTTCATCCTTTAACAGTACAATGTACAACCAATACCAATAAACAAAGCATAAACTTCTTCAACTTTCTTACAAATAATTCATCTCACTATACCATTTTACAAATACAAAGTCACCCTGGGGGTGTATTTTCCGGATGCACCACAAACAATTTTATTTTCTTGTAACGAGCATCACCGTTTTAAAATTATACTAGCCAAATTTTGACGGGGTTACCCACTGATTAAAATATATGCATATGCAACCAAGTATACACTCGGATAGAAACATTTAGACCCGATAATTTTTAGTTTACCCCGATTTGAAAGTATTATAAATTAATAAATAAACTAAACATCAGATTAATTTTATATAGATAATAACGTTTGAATTTTGCTACATGAGCCTATTGGATACTCCAAAAGTTACCTAAATTCAATGACAGATAACTTTATTTACATGGTAGAGAGAATCCTCTTTCTTGAAATATATGTAGTGCACCCAAATTTATATCTCTTTTAAAAAAGAACCTATTCAAACGAGTCGCTACTGTAAGACTGGTTCAGTTTATGCCTGCGGCCCCCCAGACTGCTTGGCGGCGAGTTGGAAAATACTTGATGAACATTCCTGAAGGGAACCAAAAGAATCTACCTTAGTTTCATTCGACGGATTACAACGGTCTTTAAGCAATCGAATTTTAAATTAGGCTGCAAACTTTCTACCACTTCTATCCTGGACGCATTCTTCTTGGAATCATGATTAAGTGATTTTAGAAAATAACTAAAATGTTTAAAATTGTCTCAGATCAATAAAATCTTTGAAATCTATTTTTCTCGACTGGCGTCGATGCCTTTGGGTTCTTTCTTTCAAGGAGAAATCATATCTTTCGGTTGTTTTAATGACGGCTTTGTGAGACTTCTACAGCCCCAAAGCATTCGCTTATACCTAGGTGTTTCGGCTCACGACCAGCCAGCTCGAAATCGGTCTCGTTATCAGCCACCTTTAAATCTACGCCGCCTTCGACAGATGAGTCGACCAGCTGGGCTTATACCTAAGTGTTATTTTACCGACCGAATAATTTTCTTGTATAACACTATAGACACCTATATATATAGGGTGATCCACTATGTACAACATCGACTCATTATATGTATTTAATTAATATTTCGATCGTTTTACAGGACGCCAAGGGTAAGTTTATATCCTATACCTTTTAATTAAGGACAAAAATGTTGTTTCTTTAGTTATTTACAAGGTGTAAATAACCTACCTTTAAACATCTGAAAATTACTTATCTATTATTTAAACTAATTAAAGAAAGAGAGAGATCTGACGAAATAGATTCGATAATTCTGCCATTTGTGAAAATATCCAATAGGAGTGAGTTTAAAAAGTTTCAGCCCCAAAATATTGCCATTTCGAAATATAATTAATATTTGTCAAATGCCGCAAGAAACTTCATTACCACCGGATGTCCCACTACACCATATAGCTTTCCTTTAACCTTCGATCAATGCCTGTTCTCCCTATGTCCCTATTATTCAACAAATTAATAATAACAAGTACTAACTACTCAGGAAAAAGCTCATCAGGCGTTCTTTTGCCATTAGTGTATGTTTCTAACACATTTTTTTTCTAAAACTTTCAGACTATCACAAAAAGCTCCATACGTCTTCGAGCTTTGGTTGCATCATGTGTCAAAGCGTCAGGTATAATTCGGCTCTGTATAATTTGCCCTTATTTCCTGACACTTTTAATGATTTCTCCCTCAAATACGCTATAATTTTAGATCCCTACAGTCCGATTTGATAATCTTTAAATTCTGCAGCGATTGTGTTAGGTAGCCGTATATATACCAGTTAGTTTGATAGCTACTTCTGACTTTACAAAAATAATATTTTTTTAATAATAATGCGAAAGGTGCAAAAATTATCACTGTTTTAAGAAACTATAATAACAGATAGCTGACAACAGGTACACTAAAGACACTTTAACAACTCAAAATGACTGACAACTGGTTATTTAGTTGGTTAAGAATGATTGACGAGCGAAAGCTGACGATTGAAGGCAAGTATATATGTACTTATAGACAACCAAAATGAAATTTCATTGGATACACCCGACTGATTGTGAATTTGAACGTTGTTACATTGAAAACAACAAGTTTATAATAAGTATACCTGTATAAATAAAATTACAGATACAACATACCAAACTAAACCAATGTTACGATGTAACACGTCGGGTTTTTACTTGGGTATGCTAATTGAAATTAAGACATCTTAATTAAGAGTTAAGTAATAAACAGCTACAAACAGTGGCGGTCCGTTTACAACACAAATTATTCAATTATTTTCTGTTACATTAGAAGCAATAAGTCGAAACAAAGTTGTGCAAATTGATTTTCTCTTTTGAAAGTTAAAATATTTGAACAATGTAAGACATTAATAAAGTCCTTCGATTAAATATTTGCGCCCAAATATATTCATGTTTGACCAAACTGTGTACAGCCCACTTTTAAATTTTCATTTCATCGCAAAAGAGTTTAAAACACTTACCCTTAATCGCGCTTCTTTTTCTCCTTTCCTCAATTGATCCTCTTTGTTCACTCTGAAAGAAAAAAAGTCTAATAAAGCATAATACTTTTATTAGAAATATTTTTGAAACGAACTAGACAAATAAGGGGTCGTATTAGAGTTCAATTTTTTTTTTCACCTGTTGGATTACCTAATGTTTGGCAATTGTTAGGAGACGATAGCCAATCGTGTTAGAAAGCCAACCTATAATTTACAAACAGCGTTGTTTTTAAGCGACCTGTACAAAAATATGTGCAAAATCAGGACCGTACTGGAACGCATTCGACCAAAAAATACTCACAACAGGTTGAAACAACAAACATAATCAGTGCATAATAAAAGCAATATCAAAGGGTAAAGGTAAAACTGTTCATTATTTGCTTCAGATAGCTCTGAAGTTATAAGCATGTAAAATACTCAAATAAACTGCCTTCACTAGAAAAAGTATGTGGGGTTTAGAAAGGATGGAGTTGAATTTGCGCCTTTTTGTGTAGGTTTCATTTGAATCTAAGAAAAGCATTAATTAATCTTGCAGTTGAACGAATTCGCCATCGGGTTGGCACGATATTTATCGGCCAGTCCGGTTCTGTCTTCTTCTTTGAATGGGCAGGCAATTTACCACATGATATGTTTGCTTAGAGGCAAGGTCTTCGCCAGGCCTCCACGACTGTTCGCCTTTGGTCTACGACGAGCGCAAACTCATCCAACATCACCGGTCCCAACATTCAACCCTGCGGAACGTGTTTCGGAACTCGGCCGCGGCCTTTCTGGCCGCGCTGGCCCTGTAATTAAAGAAAACTCATTTGCGCCGCTCTGACACCTTAAAGATGGGCATTTAGTCAGCCGTCAGCGGCGCCTTTTGATGCTCGCCTACCTGCTATAAACGACCGTCGGTTAACAAACTGCTTAAAAATAACGCGGGGGGCGGAGCACCCTTTGCGAAGGCGAGAGAAACTGCGCGCCACGCCCCACGACACAAACGCGACACGTCGCGACGCGACATCCGATAACTGATTTGACGTCTCGACGCCAAGTTCTCTACCCATCTTCGCTATCTTGTCACCCCTAAACCAATCCGACGCAACGTGGCAGCGAAAATCTCACTCAATTTCACCCTATTCTGAAAATATGTTCCTCAAAAATATTTGTTCAACGCTTATCAAATGTGGAGTGAATTATTTGATAACAATTTCCCTGCTCCAATGAATCAAATCTCTGATTTTCTGACAATTGTTTTTTCGGGCTGGCCATTTTATTGATGCAAACATCGCTACACTAATGAGACTAATTTCGGCAATTTGTATCATTACATTGCAGCTTTAGCGAAGAAGGGTCGACCGGAATTAATTCATTTATATACCCATTTGTAAAAACTGATTACAAACGGGATGCGTACACTCAAGCACACTTGGCACAGAATAAAAAGTTACAAGTCATTAAAGAAGAAAACCAACCTATAATTATATAAAACATCCATCCTCGGGCCAGATTTTTTTATTTCATCTAAATTACCGGTTACTAAGTTAGGATATTTATAATACACTCAAGATTGTTTGTTTTATGTAGACAGCAAAACCAACTATAATTTTAGACCGGAATATAAACGCATCATGTCTTACACTTTCGGCTATTGTATTTACCTTTTTTTTATCTATTCCATAATTGAAACGATAATTAAATAAACGTTTCTATCTTTTATTTTAGCAGTTTCGTTATTAAAGAATCCCTGTCCACCTTTTGTCATAGAACTAAAATTTGGTATTTAAACTCATTTAGCCTACATATACCTTGTCTATAATAACTCGGGGTAATTTACATAAGAGGTGGATAATTTCCAAAATTAGCAGGTATAATAAAGATATAAAACAGCAAAGGAATCAATTTTTGTCGGTACACAGTTTGTTATCACGCCGCTGTAGATTTTGAGCAAACTATAATACTTGCTCAGTTGTTAGGTATTACGTGACACTGAAGACGTTCGAAATACAGCTTTCCCCACCTACAATGTAATGTTAACGGCTGAAAGGATCAATGATCTGCCTTTGCTCATCACAGCTGCTTTAACCTGCGAGTATGCACGGGTCGGCCGAACGGCTCGCAATAATAACACCTGAGTTGTGTTGAGACTAGGAATCCACACTTATACAAAACTCTCTTCAAATAACGCTGGCCGAAACTAAATAGAATTGCAGATACGATAGGCATATATTATATGTATTAAAATTTTATACACACATAAGTAGGAATAAAGTTGGCAAACGTCCAAAGCATAATGCTCATGTATAGAATAATGACGTTAATAGAAACAAATGTGTTTTTAACATGACAAGCTTATTCCGCATGCTAGAATTATTACTGACTGAACGTTTTAAATTATGTACATCAAACAGAAAAGTGACGTGTAATATGAACCATAAGGGACCATAAGTTCGTACTTTAGCTATAAATTGTTTGCACTACGCGATATGCAGATGGGTTGTTGTTAGATTAATGACCAAAACAATGAAATGAATTCAATCTCTAATGGCCTTTTGGAAATGTAATCAGACTGTTTATAAGAAAAAGGAGATTCAATGGAGTGATCTGTATCCATCAAAAGCAGAACAACTTTTGTAAGCGAGAAGTCGATAACGTGTATGGAATCAAAGGTCACCAACAAACTTGGCTATTAACAAAATGTGATCCAAATGTGACGTTATTTTATTAAATATAAATCAACCACTGAAATAGAATGTCACAAAAAGATACACCAAGTTAGAGAGTGACGAGGATGTTACTAGAATCGTTTCCTTTCTAAGACAGACAGTCGCGCTATGGTATGAAGAAGGACGAAAAGCACAGATGTAATAAAAGTGGATATTTCTGAAATTACAAATGATTTATTTTGCCTCCAACGTTCGCCATCTTACCTGATTAGATCACAAGTGAAACAACGTTATTACGAATCGATCCTTTGTTCGTAGTGCACAAACGTCACGTTCGACGTGCGTGTAATGATATTTAGGTATGAGAACGGAAAGTGTATAATCTGACGTGCACCTGTAGTGTTGCGAGTGGTCGCTTTTCTTAAGCAAAAGCAGATTATCAAAACACAAGCAGTTGCACGTTGGCGAAGAATAAGGAGATGATGATGATGATGATGATGGTGAAGAATATGAAGAAGAAGAAGACGAAGAACAGAACCGAACCAAGCCAAACCGATCGAGCATCAGAGTCCTCTGTAGAAAAGATCACGGAGCAAAATAGCAGCAAGTGAAGGCCGTGATTACTGTTGTTTGAGTTGCCGCTTAATTGCTGTTTACCGAGCCCATTCGCGCGTTTGATCTGTGGAGATGAGCTCCGACCGCATCACCGGTTCTGTGATTATTGCCGCGCCGCCGGCTCACAGCCGCAGCTACCAATTGAAGGCCTCAGGATACACATCAAACCCGCTTCGTCGGACACCTAATTATAATCTATCTGAAGCAAGCGCTCAGAACAGCAGCAACGCAACGATCCTGCTCCTTCTACGTCCATTTCGATGCAGCCCAAATGCACTCCAATTATTCTCACCTCGAGAAATACCACGACCAAATCTACAGGTGTCTGACCACTAAGAAAAACACATTTTAAATATTGGAAAATCAATGTTTTACATTTAAAAACTCACAGGAACCAGTCGCGTATACTCACAATCCTGTGGGTTATCACACAATCGATAACTACGGTCATTTGTAAGTAGAAACTTACGTATTTAATGCCGAGGGATAAGGAAGGGGTACCGAATGGGTCAAAAACGTATTTAAATAGTTTTATCTGTATACAATGCATCAGTGTTTGGTAAAAAAGCTCCAAGGACTAAGCTCAAACCCTTACAGCCTTTGAAATCCCAATTACATTTTAAGATCCAAGGATTTATATTCAAATAATGTGCTTCGAAGACTTTGAAAGAGCTTGAATGTCCTTTGCACATTTATAAAGTGATTCACCTATTCGTGCATCCAAGTCCTGAAAGAACTGGAAGCACATTGTAAAGCACTAAGTGTAAGTACAATTTCTCGGCTCTGGTTCTAACTGCAAGCTGCACTTGCTGGGGGTAGAACCATCAGCTGAATTGTTGACAAGGACAATTGAATATAAGGAATTATAACGTTTTACCACAACATTCAGCTGTTCAACACGAATCTTTTTTGTCTTCATGCGATTAATTCGTTCAGAGAAGATGTAAATTTTTATTCGTCACAAGACAAGCAGGTTTTGTATCTGTTAGGTTTGAAGACCGAAAACACCCAACGAGTGAAAAGCTCAAAAGCTTGTGATGCTTTCGATATTTAACTACGATGCATTGTGGATTTAAAAACTAACATTTACTCAGTTTGTATTTGAGAAAATACAAGCAACAGGATTTCATGGATTGTTAGCACACAGAAATTATTATGAACTATGCATCTGTGATTAAATACTAGATAAATTGCGGCTATTTTCCAAACTGTTACATTACCAATTGTGTATTAGGGATGAAATAAGAAAATCACAACTCGTTATGACCACGATCAATAACCGCTTTGGGTGATTACGTCTAATGGATTATCAGAGCTCAAAAAGTTCATCCTTATAATTATAAGGATTATTACAAGCGCCTCATGATATATATTCAAAGAGAATAATCCGAGGTGCCCATTTTTTATCGTTAAAAATAATTTTTTTGCAGAGTTGTACGTTATGACACTTTAATAGAAAAAATATTTGAGTGTTAAGAAGCGAAGCTCATTGTGCTACCCGCGTGGAAGATATATGACGCGGCGTTATAGAGTGTGGTGCGCTTGGGATCGGTCTATTTGCGCAGTGGGCCATGCAAGATGAAGTGCAACAGGAACGTGTAAGCGGCCCAAACGAAATGGGAAACGGGGTCGGGGTGCTATTATACTCCCAAGAAATCCGTCACGCATCGCGCCGTTCTTTCTGTTGTCATATTGACTCATTTATCTGCGTTTACGACTGAAATATTGGAACTCATTCAAACATTATTCCATGCCTTTAACATACATAATACATGGAAGTCGCTTACAATCAGCCCCAGTACACCACAGGGTGGTCCTTTTTCTAAAATCATTATAATTTACTTCTTATTATTATATCTTATTTCTGAAACAACTGAAAATGCTTTCGAATGATCTTTCAGCGAGAATATCCAATCGTAATACCACCTACTCAATCAGTTTAACAACAGCAATGACCACAATATAGGTACATGCAAATATAGATTAACAAGAAAAGATATCATTGACATTCTATAAGCTTCCTTTAACAGTAAAAGCATTGTTAAAATTACAGCCGTCGTGAATGAAAAATGAATAGGTAATAAATCACCGAAAAAATTAATTACTTTTCATAATCAATTAATAAACTGAGCCATTATACTCGAAGAAACGGTTGGAAGCCTACCTTTTATTCCCTAAATGTACTTTTCCTTTAGACTTCCACTGCTGAATAATTATATTTAAGTTAAGAATGACGAATGAATAATCTGTACGCTTTTTAAGTCGAACTTTTGACGGTCTCAATGAAAAAAAGTTCATCTTTTAGCGCCTTATTGTTGAACCAAGCTGGCTAATTTAATTTTTAATGTTAATTGCTTGTAGGTTCGAATAACGACGATCTATAATTCGAATATCTTTTATTATTAGGGTAGATAGTAAACTTTGATCGTATGGTCACAACGATCTTTCTGAAAAGGAAAACAAAAGTAAAATTATTATCCCAGAAACCGATCCGAGACACGTTTTGGTTACTGCCAAACGTTTAGCAAATTTTTAGCCGAAAAAGAATGTTGATCCTTTTTTGAACACGTTTGTTTGTAAAGAATATCATAACAGCAGAATAAATACCGATTATAGTAAATTGCCGAGCAGGTACGTTAAAGTTAAACAGAATAGAACCGGTCGCGAAACGGAACCTTGAGGAACCCCGCTATGTCTGTCAGTTGCAATTCCCGAAATGTTCTTTGATTTTCGTACCGAAATCGTCCAGGATTGTATTGTTGAAACAGACGCGGCCTGGCACATGAATAAATAAATATAATTTAATCCGTATGATGAAATTAATAAATTTGTTATGGTGCAGTAGGGCCCGCGGGACGTTCGCTTGTCGGTTCTTTGCGGCGCGGCGGCTTTGCGGCCACCTGGCCGCCCTTATAAACGACTAGATACCTGCATTTACCTGCGTCCCGCTGAGCCGGCCAATAGAGCCACTCATAATAAATCATGCCGCCTGAGAAGGAATTTGTAAAACACGGCTCGAGGTGTTGATTAAAGGAGCGGCGCGCTTCAACTCGTTGTGCCGTTGCCGTGGCCATCCGCGCCGTTGTGTTCTGTTGTGTTCTGTTATGTTGCTGCGGCTGTCCAACAACCAACGGCACAACTACTACAGACAACATGTCGATGAAACCGAGAAAATAGGAGGGAACTTTTCAGACTGCGATCACAACCAACGATCAGACCCAGACGGCGCGGTACAATCCTGCTACTTATCCACACAACTCGCATTGTTGTAGGTGTTCATACATTACCTACCATTTTTAGCATATCTTCGTAAAACTACAACCACTGACCAAAACCCTACAATCAGCGGACTACATCATCAAGCTATAGGATTTTGAAGCCATTCTGCAGCCGCCATACTTTCCGGATTTAGCTCCGTCTGACTTGAAAAATTTCAAGGACAATTATGCCACTTCAATTCGAAAAAAAGAATCTTTATGGGTTTCAGCTACTATTGCTGATGAGCGGGTAGTTTTAAGAATGACCTAGGAACTAGTGGTGGTTGGAGTGAAAGACGAGGGTTGACAGACCAGAATGCTAAGCAGTGGTCTAAAGCTCTAGGTCACGTTGCACAATCTTCAGTTCGAGAAAGACCACCACGGAAGAAATATTGCAATGTAAAGACATATATCGAAAAATAAATTCCAAAATAACCGCGCTTGTTTGTTACTCCAAAATCTCCCTTTGCTCCCATACTATGCGTGTAGCAATGCACAAAGCTTGCCAGCAAGCCCTTGTATTGTTTGATAATAATAAAACAGACCGTAGGTCTGAATTTCTTTTGATGTAATTCAATAATAAACTAAAACAAAAATAAATGACCATAAACATTGCGACGTTAGTTTTACTTATTAAAGAGGCCCTAAGTTCATGTAGATAGCGATAACAAATCGCATCAAATCTTTTATAGACGATTATTACAGTATTACGGTGTGTGCTGTAAGCTCCTTGAAAGGCCAATGTCAATAAAGGAACAATAAGTTAATTAAGGGTCCGTACAGAGGGGTTGCTGAGCTAAAGTAAACCCATTATCGGACATGCATTTCGAACTAATAGGGAGTAAGTTCTCGTGCTGTTAGAAATATCGTGCACCCTAAATTCACGCTGATTGCTACTTTCATGTAAACACTTCACTACTGTGTATAAAAGAAGGTGAAATACTGCCAAAGGTACGCTAGATACAAGTTTCAAAATACTCGATGTTTTCTAAACTTAAAAGTACACAAAACGAAAATGTGTAATAATACCCTTTTTCCTAACAATTTTAATTCAACTTTCATTATGCATCTATTGATTAGCTGTCATTTATAATGCAGACAATTAACAAAGCATCTGGCCTAATATTTTTGACTTGTTACTGCTATGTACACAGTAATATTGTATTCTAAAAAACTAGTTGAATTTAGGTTAAGCACAGCAGATCACACATTCCAATTAAGAAGTCCTCTCTCACCATAGCCTAGCCTAGCAGCTCGGAACATAGCACTTTACACATGTCAATCAAGGAAACTATTTCAGCATAACGTAAACAAAAGTCTCAGTGGATAGCAGATCACAAAATCCAATCAAGAAGTTCTTTCTCACCATGGCCTAACATAGGTGCTTGGAACGAGCAGTTTACACATGTTAATCATGGAAACCTATTCCAATAACGTAAGCAAAACCCTTGATGCATTACAGATCACACAATCCAACCAGGAAGTCCTCTCTCACAATAGCCTAACTTAGGTGCTTGGCTATTTTCCACTAACGTAAGCAAAACTGTTGGTACATAGCCGATCGGACAATCCAGTTAGGTAGACCTCACTCGCTATAGCCTAACCTAGGTCCTCCAAAAATACCATTTCACACCTAATCCAATCAAGAAGTTCTTTCTCACCTTGGCCTAACATAGGTGCTTGGAACGAGCAGTTTACACGTGTTAATCAGGGAAACCTATTCCAATAACGTAAGCAAAACCCTTGATGCATTGCAAATCACAAAATCCAATCAAGAAGTCCTTTCTCACCATAGCCTAACTTAGGTGCTTGGCTATTTTCCAATATAACGTAAGCAAAACTGTTGGTACACAGCCGATCGGCCAATCCAGTTAGGTAGACCTCACTCGCCATAGCCTAACCTAGGTCCTCCAGAAATACTATTTCACACCCAGGAAACCATTTCAGCATAACGTAAGCAAAAACCCTGGTGTATAGCAGATCGCAGGATCCAATCAGGAAGTCCTCTCCCACCATGAGCTAACCTATGTTCTTAAGACGAACCAATTTATACATGTCAGTCAGGAAAACCTATTCCAATAACGTAAGCAAAACCTTTGGTGCATAGTAGATCGCAGAATCTAAGCCAAGCATAGCCTAACCTAAGTGCTTCGCTATTATCCACTATAACTAACTGTTGGTATATGGCAGATCGCACAATCCAGTTAGGTAGACTTCAATCGCTATAGTCAAACCTAGGTCCTCGAGACATAGCACTTCACACATGTCAATCAGGGAACCTCTTCCAGCATAAGGTAAGCTAAACCCTTGGTGCATACCATATCACATAATCCAATCACGAAGTCCTCTCTCACCAAGACCTAGGCGCTTTGCTATTTTCCACAATAACGTAAGCTGTTGGTATATGGCAGATCATACAATCCAGTTAGGTAGACCTCACTCGCTATAGCCTAACCTAGGTCCTCCAAAAATACCATTTCACACCTAATCCAATCAAGAAGTTCTTTCTCACCTTGGCCTAACATAGGTGCTTGGAACGAGCAGTTTACACGTGTTAATCAGGGAAACCTATTCCAATAACGTAAGCAAAACCCTTGATGCATTGCAAATCACAAAATCCAATCAAGAAGTCCTTTCTCACCATAGCCTAACTTAGGTGCTTGGCTATTTTCCAATATAACGTAAGCAAAACTGTTGGTACACAGCCGATCGGCCAATCCAGTTAGGTAGACCTCACTCGCCATAGCCTAACCTAGGTCCTCCAGAAATACTATTTCACACCCAGGAAACCATTTCAGCATAACGTAAGCAAAAACCCTGGTGTATAGCAGATCGCAGGATCCAATCAGGAAGTCCTCTCCCACCATGAGCTAACCTATGTTCTTAAGACGAACCAATTTATACATGTCAGTCAGGAAAACCTATTCCAATAACGTAAGCAAAACCTTTGGTGCATAGTAGATCGCAGAATCTAAGCCAAGCATAGCCTAACCTAAGTGCTTCGCTATTATCCACTATAACTAACTGTTGGTATATGGCAGATCGCACAATCCAGTTAGGTAGACTTCAATCGCTATAGTCAAACCTAGGTCCTCGAGACATAGCACTTCACACATGTCAATCAAGGAACCTCTTTCAGCATGACGTAAACTAAACCCTTAGTGCATAGCAGATCAGCCAATCCAATCAGGAAGTCTTCTGTCACCATAGCCTAACCTACATATCAATCAAGGAAACCTTTTCCACCACAACGTAACCAAAACCCTTGGTGCATAGTAGATAGCACAAACCAAGAACGAAGTCCTATCTCATCATAGCCTATCTTAGGCCAGTCTGTCTTCATTTCGTCCGTCTCATCTTTCTCATCTCAACTACCACCCATTCATTCCTAAATTTATTTTATAGTGATCATTGTTTACTCCAAGAATTTAAATTCTGTTTGCCTCATTTTAAAATCTATTGATACCTAAACTGGACGATTATCATAAACAGTTGTTACTGTAAACTATAATTCTGGAGTTGGTTTCTAAGGCTTTTCACTCTTGCAGAGGTCAAGGAAAGTAGTAGGTGTGATATTAAAATAATTTTCCTGTGAAGGATATTGTTAATCGTTATATTGGTTTTGTTTTTGTGCGGTTGGTTTTTCTATATAATAGGTATATAATAATTAGAATTTCTTTTTTCATTAATTTCAAATACACCAACCTAACTCGCCGATTCCTTATTGATTCCTTTTCTGAATTTCTAAAAAGTAAATCTATCTGCTCCAACAAAATGTGTCGCATCTGTTAAATCTACATAGACAAATGTAAACAGTCNAATAATTAGAATTTCTTTTTTCATTAATTTCAAATACACCAACCTAACTCGCCGATTCCTTATTGATTCCTTTTCTGAATTTCTAAAAAGTAAATCTATCTGCTCCAACAAAATGTGTCGCATCTGTTAAATCTACATAGACAAATGTAAACAGTCTGCAAGCAAAGTTACGGTAGCGATTTATAGTTCGCATTGACTACTCCGGATACAAATAAATAATAAAACGTAAAAAAATTGAGTAGATAAAACAACTTTTCCGCTAGTTAGCTGTGGGTGTTATTTAGATTTATTGTTTTGGAAGCCAGATAGACGAACATTATGGGCAATAATTGAACAGGAGGCGTTCGATGTGTTCGCACACTTATTGCCAGAGAATCGAAGTAATTGTATTACCTCAGGTGTGATAGTTTCCCATGTGACGATGCCGGGTAATTTGTAACAACAACTTGACTGATCGATTGCCAATAATTGCTCTATTCGTAAGAAACCAAACATATCGTTTATAAAATTGTTAAGGTTATATAGAGTTTAATATTTTCATTGATAAATATATTTATTTTGTTGATAAACAAAAACGATGACGCGACGAAACGACCGTATTATCAAAAATTCCGCATACTTGAAAAACGTTTGATACGCGTTTCAATATCAAAGACTGAATCTGTAACTGAAGATGTTAATCTCTCAATAATTTTATTAAACTACAAAAATCTGAGTTAGTTTTAGATTTTCCGAGTATTTCAAGCATGTTGAGGCAATAAAATTTGATTATTATTATTTGATAATGAAAATGTGGCATCCCCGTATCAACAGTGAGATAAGAAAGACGCCCTTGAAAGTGTTAACTAACACCTACTATTTTTTTTTTTAACTAAAGCGGATATTAAACAACAAAGTAATGTTTATGAAACAGATTGATTGAGTGTTAACCGTTTTTATTAGAGAAATGAACATATACAAGTGTTAAAAAAAGTCATCTGTCATTAACAGCCATTGTTACTTTTTGTACTTTACGTACATTTTAACAGCAACAATTACACACAACAAAACACACTAATCTGCCTTCTTTCGCGTATTATAAAAGGAAGGAAAGTAATTTTGTTCATGCACTTTTTACACCATTTGCATTACATGTTTGACCTCAAAAGTCTGCTTTTCGATTCTAAAATTTGCTATTATTATATCCTACCGTAGCTATTGCATTTTATATTTAATAATAATGAAATATTATTGATGCGAAAAATAACAAAAGATGGCAATCATAAAGAACAGTTAACAGCCGCCCAGTTTTTTAACATTAGTAAACTTCCGCATGGTTTTGTAAATCTTTCAAAATTATTCCTAACTACGATCAATTTCGCCAAAAAAACTGTGTCACAAATTTTAACAGTAACTCTCTATATCCCTCTTCGTCGTCATTTCATAATTTATGTTATAAATCAAATGTATTACGAATCCAAATATTAGTGTGCTAATGTATTCAAATGCTGCATGCTCAGCCTAAATTTAACACTTAAATTTAACAAGTCAATGCAGAATTAGCATTAGTTTAACAAATGCTACGCTAAAAATAAACACTAAACGTTAGCACCATCAAGTCAACGCTAAATTAACAATAAGCAAAACAAAATCCTAGGCAAAAGTTAGCATTAATACTAAACATTAGCAGCATCAAGTCAACGCTAAATTAACATTAGCCCATTGCAAATACTAATTTAAGATTAGCTCTAAGCGTTAGCACCCTCATGTCAATGCTAACTTAACTGTAACTAAAAGAAAATACTAGGCAAATGTTAGCACTAATGCTAAACGGTAGCACCATCAAGTCAACGCTAAATTAACATTAGCCCATTGCAAATACTAATTTAAGATTAGCTCTAAGCGTTAGCACCCTCATGTCAATGCTAACTTAACTGTAACTAAAAGAAAATACTAGGCAAATGTTATCACTAATGCTAAACGGTAGCCCCATCGAGTCAACGCTAAATTAACAATAAGCAAAACAATATCGTAGGCAAAAGTTAGTATTAATGCTAAACGTTAACACCATCGAGTCAACGCTGAATTAACATTAGTCCATGGCAAATACCACGTTTAAATTAGCTATAACCGTTAGAACCCTCAAGTCTTTAAGCGTTAGCACCCTTAAGTCAACGCTACTTAAATATAACTAAAAGAAAATGTTAAACAAAAGTCAGCACTAATGCTAAACGTTAGCACTATCGAGTTAACGCTAAATTAACATTACCCTATAGCAAATACCGCGTTAAAATTAGCTCTAAGCGTTAGCACCCTCATGTCAACGCTAACTTAAATATAACTAAAAGAAAATCCTAGACAAAAGTTAGCACTAATGCTAATCATCAGCATCACCAAGTAATTGCCTGATATGCATAATAAGTTCAGAGTCAGTACCAAGCCAAAGCACTGGAACTCTTGAGGTAATGTCAATTGAACAATTGATTTCTTCTTTCGCGAGCTTTGATTCGATAATTCAAACTATGAAAAATACAAATGGAGGGGAAATTATGAAAAATACAGATGGAGGGAAATATGAGAATAACTATATAAATAATTGTTAGAGTATTATTAGTAATTGTGATGAGTGATTGTATGCATTCAAGTAGGATTTGCCTAACTGAAATGGTGTGGTCTGAAGTAGAATAATGAACAAACAAGTTCGTTTAATGTAGGCGTGAGTTGAGTGGGTATGTAAGAGTGTTTTATTGGATAAAGTAATCGAAACCGAAGTGTATAAATCGGAATAAAAGGTTGTTAGAAGTAAAACAGAACGCGGTCGTATTACGTGATTGCTGAAATAAAGCAAGTCACATTTTCTTGTCCAGGAGAGAGACTTTTTATTCTACAGACCGTGTTGCCCCCCTTTAACGAAACATAAAGAATGCATTAACTGCAATATGTACAATGGTTACGGTAGGTTAACTCGCCTCTGCGTTTCATAATTTCCATTCTCTTTTTCTCCATCTTTGTTTCCTTATTTCTTTTGAATAAAGGGCCTTGCTAACAAAACTTACAAAAATTCCCTTTACATCACGAAAAACCATTACGGAACACACACGCCTAATGAAAAACGAAACGACCAACTCAAATCCACCTTTTCAAATCAAATCCCAACAAAAAAAAATTAACATAAACTTCTACTATTATTTTCCATTACTGAAACAATGATAGAATATTACAAAGGACCACCCATTAAACAAAATCATCATCTTAACCTTACAAATTTTTTGATATATCTTTGTAAACTACCGCTGATATAATAAATGTAGCTAGCATTAAGCTAACTACATGTAAGAATTGTATTAACACATTTCAATAAGCAGTCTAACACTTACACTCGATTTAGCAACACTTTTTAGTGACTGCAGCGATAACTCACAGCACTCTTTAGTACGCAGTCTAGCACATACTCTCGATCTAACAACACTCTTTAATAAATGTGCTGCACAGTCATTAAAACATAAATATGTATTAGTACTTTTAACACTATTCACTAAACAATTTAGCACTTACACTCGATTGAGCAACACTCTTGAATAAATGTGCTATTTAGTGACTGCAGCGAATAACTCACAACACTCTTCAGTAAGCAGTCTAGCACATACTCTCGATCTAGCAACATTCTTTAATAAATGTGCTGCATAGTCATTAAAACATAAATACGTATCAGCACTTATAACACTATTTACTAAATGGTTTAGCACTTACACTCGATTGAGCAACACTCTTAAATGTGCTATTTAGTGACTGCAGCGAATAACTCACAACACTCTTTAGTAAGCATTCTAGCACATACTCTCGATCTAGCAACACTCTTTAATAAATGTGTTTATAACACTATTTACTAAATAATTTAGCACTTACACTACAAAAGGTTTGTGGAAATGGAGCGAGCTATTTATTTCTAAAAGCCTTACATAAGGATTTGTAAATCAGTTTTTAAAACTGTACGTACAAAAACAGAACGTTCAGTTTTTGTTCTTCTAACAGATAATAAATATACGTAGACTATATAAAATAATTAGTGTTTGGTATATTCCCTTATCTTTTACTTTCATCAAGGAATCATCCACATCTCATAATTACTAATCTATTCACTTTACAGTTATTAACGCTTCATATAATAATAATATAATGGATGTGATATTAATAGTCGGTTTATCAATTTAAAGCATTAGCATATTATTGTTTTAATTAAACTGTAGGTTTAGAAATGTAATTGTTTTGAAACTTAACGTGCGCAAATTAAACGTTTTATTTATAAAACCGCAATTCAGGTTTTTGTTTTAACATTTTAATTACCCATCCGTGGCGTAGCGACATCAGAAACAGCTTTTTTTTTATTCTTTTGTGAAAGTTAATTTACACAATATCAGTAAGAACTACTAATGTATCTACAACTGTAATTAAATTTTTGTTGCAAAAATACGAATGTGCAACGTTTTATCCTCATAAACACGAAAATTATACCATTAAACACACAAAACAAGGAACTAAGGAAGAGGAAACTTTTATCGTATTAATCCGCTTTATAAAGTTGTAACTATAAACAGCATTTGACCAGTAAAACTTACATTGTCTCCATGCTTAATTGTTACTCAAAAATTAATTGCTTTCCTAATACCACACATAAGTGTCCATATACAATTTTATAGGTAATTGGCATTTAGTACAATCAGAGAAGTACCGCAACGCAGTCTGCTTTCTGAATAAATTCAACAAACCACAACACGTTGTGGTGAATGTGTCTCGCTCAATAAGGAAAAAGATTTCGGTTTTTTAAAACCAAGATACATGAGCAGCAAATTGTTTTGCAAAGAGTTCGCACCACTTCCTAAAATACCAGGAATTTATTAACTTCCTTTAACATTAGTTTGGGCTATTAGTTAAGGGGGTATTCGTTTAGGAACTGAATAGGTACCAATTTAATTGCAAATGGACAACACCGTTCAAATGGGCAATATTAATAAAGTATAATTCATCCTGTGCAGTTTAATAACAAAACTTGTCACTGATTTTTCACGTTTCAGCTGAGCCTCATTTCAATTACACTACGATAAGGTTGTAACTTATGTTTCCGGTTTTTCTGTCACTGGCTCGTTATTTACGACCGTTGCCTCTATTTAAAGTCGTAATGTTTCTACAATAGGTTTTAACGTTCTTATGTGCGGTTTATTAAACACATAGTAAATCCGAAGTTATGATATGCAGTTACGAGAGACAAATTACGAAGTAAAACAGCCGTATTTTATAAATGGCGGATTCAGCAAAACACAACGTTGTCACAGTTCTTCAACCTACGTATGATGCTGGTACAAATGCCAACTAAACCGTAAAAACTAATGTTATTGAGCAGGCAGTTTTCCAACTACAAAAGGATCACATTTCATGCAATTTAAACTTCTTTTTGAGGTTTCAAATCTATTCAAATCCGAACAAACAACGATATTTGTCTTTCAGAATCTTTTTGTCTCTAATCAATATACAATATAATAAAAGTAAGTGTAGTTTGTCAGTACACGGGGCTATAACTCCTCAACCGCATCCCGTAGCTTCACAAGGATTATATGGTATGATAGCCTTCCGTCTCCCGTCCATTAAGGATATTTCGGTTCAGTTCTGACTCTGGCCAAAACATTACAGGATATCACAGGCTTTTTCTGGATGCCTTACATCTACAGGGTTCGAGATTATATTAGAATTTTCTCTAGTCCGAAAACGTTCTCGTATGATAACTATTATGCTTGAGCTGAAGTAACAAGTCTCCCAGGTATGATAGCCTTCCATCTCCCGTCCATTAAGGAGGTTTCGGTTTTCAGCTGCATGAGTCAGTTTCAAAGATATGAGGTTTAGAAGAATATCGACTGTAGAGAGTCAGTAAAAGTGTTGAGTTCTGACTCTGGCCAGAACATTACAGGATATCACAGGGTTTTTTTGGATGCCTTACATCTACAGGGTTCGAGATTGTTTTAGAATTTTCTCTAGTCCGAAAACGTTCTCGTATGATAACTAATTATGCCTGAGCTGAAGTAACAAGTCTCCCAGGTATGATAGCCTTCCATCTCCCGTCCATTAAGGAGGTTTCGGTTTTCAGCTGCATGAGTCAGTTTCAAAGATATGAGGTTTAGAAGAATATCGACTGTAGAGAGTCAGTAAAAGTGTTGAGTTCTGACTCTGGCCAGAACATTACAGAATATCACAAGATGCCCTATATCTACAAATTGTCTCAGAAAGTCCGAGAGCGTTCTCGAATGATAACTAATTATTCCTGAGCTGAAATAAGGGTAATCCGGTACATACGTAATCTTCATTAAGGTGATAATGTTGGTGACAAATCTCCAATCCTTCCACTTATTAAGGATTTTGTTTTTGATACTTGAATCTCACTCGAACAAGAAACAACTTGCACAAGTTTTCGGTATTACAATTGCAGATCAGAAGGGCAAAATGTATGACGATTAAATTCGACGAATCTGAAACTTTGAAGAAGCGTCATTTCTTCTGAGGAGAGACTATTTAGAGGACCTACATTTATGTCTTCAAATTTTATAGTCGGCAAAGAATATGAGAAGATCTTTCTTTTTTGAAAACCGGCCCGAATGGAAGTTAAGTTATCCCCTGTTGGGTGGTTGGTGCGAACGTAGCTTGCGGGTTTTGTACACCGCAACGTCGCTTCGCGATAGTGGTATCGACCGCAAAACAAAACCATTCTCGGCTTTCGCTTTGCCGACGTTCGAAATTGAAAGTGCGAGAGCTCTCGGTTCGCCAATGCAGCACAACGGAGCCCGAGGCCCCGCTAGATGACGAATGGCGCTATTTTCGTTTAATGTCGCATGAAATTCGAAGAGGCAGAGTCCGTGGCCGCATAACAATGCACGCCGATCCTATCATCCGCTGATTGACCGTGAAACCATCTACTTTATCTATTAACTGGTCGGCGCGGCGCGGCAAGCCTTCGGCCAACATACGAACATGCGTTTATGTTGTATCGACGTTAAAACACGTATCTACATGTATAATATTCTCGAACCCATTGCATTGTCGTCTATCGCGACTCTTCAAGAAGTTAACACTCGATGATGAGTGCTCGCTTTGCTTTGGTTCGTTCCTCAACATCACCGCCATCGCATCGCCACTGAACTTCTTTTACCGACGACTCATGTCCATAATTAAACGATTTATGCACGCCTTTTGCAACAACAAGCGGATACTTTCCGTTGAAAAAGATAGTGACAAAACGGACGCGGCATTTCGTATTTATGATACAGCATCGACACCTTTTCGGAAAAACTTTTGCCTAAGGATTTCCTCATTATTAACACGTGCGTATAAGATATCATACCTAATATGGTCTTATTCTACATATCTCAAGCCACCTCATCTACCCACACAAACACCTAGTCAATCAAAACTTTAAAAACCGAAATTGAAACGACTTAGTTTGAATCATTTGTTTTCATTATGGACTATGAAAAATGGCAGGAATCACAATAAATAATGATCATCATCATAAGGTCGTCAGTCCTAAGACTGGTTGGACACGCACCTCTACTCTTTCCCATTCTGACCAAATCTAATTCGCATTTCCCCAAAACTAGAACAACCCACATACTTAACTATTCGCGAACAGTTATCTAATGTAGGTCTACCCCTACTCCTTTTAACTCCATTTTATTTAATGTTATCTCTAACTCCTCGTTGCTAGATGCTAATGCTGCTATATCATCTGCAAATCTAAGCTTATTAACCTCTTACCCCTGTATATCAATCCCTACAGTTGTACCGTCTTTAATCATGATAATCGCGTCTTCGACGTATAGATTAAAAAGTAGCGGCGACAGTGTGAAACTCCTGTTTCTGCCTCTATTATCTCTCTGACTAGACCTTCATGTCTGAGAAGGTGTTCTACCAACCTATCTCACCTATTCTTTATTGACATCCATAGTACTCTGTTCTCCTATTCTTTCTAATATCTCTTCATTTCTAACCATCTCCATCCAGGGTATCCTCATCATTCGCCTATTTCGAATGCTTCTAACCTTTTCTTTTCCGCAGTGCCCACGGTCAAACTTTTTCGAATTTCCAAATTAATCGTTCGCGAGCACAGAAGTGTTCTTCTTCTTGTTCTTTTTATTGAAAGCGACTCGACCCTGCACTACTCTTTTCGTCCTAACTTATCTGACTTTCTAGATATACCTAAAATCAGCCACTTCTTCTAATCTTTCGTCTCCTATCTTTATATTAGCTCTTTCCCTACTTTTTCTTGCCTTGCGTACCAGTATTTTTGTTAAAGTTATTTGCAGGAAATTTATATTTTATTGAACATTACTCAACATATTGCGTTTACATGTAACCTCGGCACTTGGAAGTTGGTTCAGGTGCAGTACAGTTTTGACTGGTTAATACTTCGTTGCTCAATATTGAATTTGGCACATGAAGATCGACCAAATGTGAGTCTAGTATTGATAAACCTAATATTTGGCTGCCCAATACTGCACTAAATTCGGCGACACGTTAGTGTTTCGAACCTTCACACTAGAATATTTGCCGAGCATTGGTCCAGTATCGACAAGCCAATGCTTGGTTTGACACTATCGCTCCAGGTTTGGGTCTGTCGTCAACACCGGTATTTCCTACGGGAATGGCTGGAAAGCTCCTACTATAACTAGAATGTTGCAGATTGCAAGCAAAGTGCTGCAACAATTATTAAAGAGTACAGAAGCATCTATATGAGTGTAAATATGCTATCTTATTGATAATATATTGTTTGTGAATAGTTGTATCGCTAAGATCCTTTCTCTCATCTTTACCCATTTCTCAAGGAGGATAATTTATGAATCGAAAGTCCGCTTTATTCGGAGCATTCTCTTAAACCCTGGCAACGTGTTTATTCAGTTATTTTTCTTTTTGAACCAGAAGATGAAACAAGTCATTAAATGCAAAATTTCCTTTTATTACTTTAGTAGTTTTAAAATCTGCGGCTGTCTGGTTTTTGCAGTATAACTAGTTTCGCTGGTGTTTTACATATCAAGCACGGCAAATTAGGTAAATCTGCACGCCGCATACGTTAAATTAATGCGATTCTAGATAATTACATACATTTACTAGGAAGAACCAAACCGAAGTAAATGATTTAGAGACATTGCGTGTAACGAAAGCTTTGACTCCGCACATTTTTGCTTTTAATACTCCCATAACAACATACGTAAGTAGGTACACCGAAAAATAAAACTACAATATTTAGCAGTTCACGGATCCAGAAGGATGTAGGCATTTAAGCAAATGTCCTGTGCCCAGACACCTAATCTCAACGTCGTTTTAATATCCAGGTTCTCATGTAGGATTGCCGATTTTTCGAAATTTTTACCTATCCCATTTTGCGACAAGAAGTTTGTCTAGTTTGATGACCATTTCTGGAGTGTCTGTCCGATAAGAACTATGAATAAGTGTTGTAAGCAGTAATCCCTGAAGGTAAATCTTCATCGTTTGTCTCACCAGAATAAGTATTTTGAAATGGATTTCAATCCAAAGAAATGTTTTAAAATTAAGTTCATCCAGCAAGGAGGAGTTAGAGATAGCGTTAAATAAAATGAGATGCGGCACTGACAAAACAGTACTGTATCAAAATAAATAAAACTAAAACAAAAATACTGCTATGCAAGGGAAGAAAAAATAGGGAAAGAGCGAATATAAAGGTAGGAGACGAAAAATTAGAAGAAGTGGCCGATTTTACGTATCTAGGAAGTCAGATAAGTTAGGACGGAAGGAGTAGTAGGGATATAAAGCAGAGGATGACGCAGGGTCGAGTCACTTCTATGTTCGCGAACAGTTAATTTAGAAATTCGAAAAAGGTTTTTATAAGTGTACGCTTGGGGCGCGGCGCTGTACGGGTGCTTAACATGGACAGTGGGCGCGGCGGAAAAGAAAAGGTTAGAGGCGTTCGCCTTGTGGTGTTACAGGTGAATGATAAGGATACCGTGGATAGAGAAGGTTAGAAATGAAGAGGTATTGGAAAGAATAGGAGAGCAGAGGACTCTATGGAAGTCAACAAGAAATAAGCGAGATAGATCAGTAGGACACCTTCTCAGGGATGAAGGTCTAGTCACAGACATATTAGACGCAGAAACGGGAGTTGGGAGAGGTAGAGGTAGACCTCGACTAGATTACTGTTCGCAAATAGTTCTGGGTTGTTCTAGTTTTAGGGAAATGCGAAGATTTGTTCAGGACAAGAAAGAGTGTAGGTGCGTGTCCAACCAGTCTTAGTACTGGCGACCTTATGATGATGGAAATTTGGTTGGTACAAGTAAGTATAAGTTGCTGTTGTTTCATAATAACGATTTAGAAATGAATGTAAAGTCTATATGCTAAGCAAATTTTGTAAAATACCCGATACATAATAATACGTACAACCTACTTGAAGAGATGAAACAAGAAGAAACGCCTTACGTATCTTATTAATAAGTTTGGTTTAATGCGGCGTTCCCTGTTCCCATAAACCATACTCATTAGCCTGTTAATAATAAAATTATATTCGCACATTTTCTACTGTAAGCGCGGCATAAAATTGGCCGATAATTGAAGTAGGTTATGGAGCACTCACAACACAAGCGATTATAATACACGGCGAAGAGATGCGATGTTGAAGAATCGTTTTTTGTTCAAACAGGAAAAACAGGTGTTGTGGTACAGCGGGAGTCTGAGAAGGCTCTAAGGTGCCGCTAGTTAGGTGTCGGGGAACGTCTTGTGGTCTAGGCAGGGGGCATGCACTTTACTAACTCACACAATACATCCCACCCGTGGCTAAAGACTTTGAAATGCCGCCTTGTGCAGAGGCGGATTCATCCAACAACACCATAGCACGTGCTAACATTTCTAAACGACACTGTAACGACGAATCTCGGTGAAAATCCATGTTTCCACAGAAACCGCCCGAAATACTCAATCAATTCTTAAGACATAGCATTTAGAGGAGCCCTAAACGCGATCAAAGTTGTATACAGCACAACACTTCTACAATATGGTATCGATGAGCACAGCATTTCTACAACAGAAGTTTGAGGCACCACAACACACTTTCGGCATAGTTCAACACGTCGATAAAACATAGCACTCCTACAACAAGAATTTGTCTATAATGTGGTGTCGATGTTGCACAGCACTCCTGCAATTGCGTTTTCATACATCACAACACGGTATCGATATCGCACAACACACTCCAGCTACACGGTTTTCGTTTACACAACACACTTTCGGTATAGTTCAACACGTCGATAAAACATAGCACTCCTACAACAAGAAATTGTCTATAATGTGGTGTCGATGTTGCACATCATTCCTGCAGCTAAGTTTTCATACATCACAACACGGTATCGATATCGCGCAACACACTCCAGCGACACGGTTTTCGTTTACACAACACACTTTCGGTATAGTTCAACACGTCGATAAAGCATAGCACTCCTACAACAAGAAATTGTCTATAATGTGGTGTCGATGTTGCACAGCACTCCTGCAATTGCGTTTTCATACATCACAACACGGTGTACAGTAAAATACGTCGATAAAGCATAGCACTCCTACAACAAGAATTTGTCTATAATATGGTGTCGATGTTGCACATCAATCCTGCAGCTAAGTTTTCATACATCACAACACGGTATCGATATCGCGCAACACACTCCAGCGACACGGTTTTCGTTTACACAACACACTTTCGATATAGTTCAACATGCCGACAATCAATTTGTTTTCAGATAAAGAATTATATATAAAGGTTAGATATGTTTGCTGTAGAAGAAAGAAATATAATCAAGTCCTGCCCTGCACTGCCGTAGTTCAACAGTGTAACACAATAGCATGAATGACCAACACATCTAGCAATAATAGCATAACAAAAGTCAATGTTGTAAGTGTTGTATTCGGACAAAGGCAAAGGAACTGTGGCTTTTGTGCGGTAGAATCATGTCAGGCGGCCTTTTTTGATTGTCCTACACTGTTTATTTGTAAAAGCTTATAAATACCAACAAAAGAACTAAATGTGATGGGCCAGACTAACAGGTTTCAGTGATAATTTATCTTTCGGAGATAATTAGGAATGTATAATTTCTGTCTTTGTAGAGATACCGACCGAATGTGAAATATAATCTTAATTCTAACATTTCTTTTTCTTCCTGATATTCTCATAAAGTGCTAAATAACACGTTAGTAATATAAATCGATCTAAATCGAAATTATTAGATTAATGGTGGCCGGTGCATTCATCTTAAAACTTAAAAGCTCAAAGCAATACCTTAGACCTTCAAATACTTACCAACTGCTTTTTTAATTTGATACAGATAACGAGATAACGTTATTTATAGATATCAGTCTTATTACCATTCACACATCTTTTTCGTTTGTGCTTACTCGTGACGGCGAATTTCAGAAATGCCCGCACCGCAAATGTATTCCTTTATACTTTCAGCATTCCATATTTTAAAAAGGATCCAGTCCCGCGAATGCCGCTTTTCAACTGGACGCGATATCAAAAATAAATTCTCATTTAAACCTTTTAAACGAGACTGGCTATCACAATAAGTATCCAGAGTTCGTTCAAGGGAAATTAACAAAGCAAATATAGTAGTCGTTTTCAAAACATTATTCGAACTTTATTTGCGCAATTTAATTTTCTGAACCGCAGCTTTCGGCCATTATACAAACCGAATGTCACGTTATTTAGGATTATTTTACTCTCTAACACTGTTTTACGCAATCGTATACTACGGGCTTTATTCCCGAAGACGACAACCTTTACCGGTTGAATTCCAAATTATGTAAAATGAAAGCAAACGTTCGCCGATTTAAACCTATAATCAGGAGTTTTGTATACATATAACATTGTTCCTTAAAAAAAAGGACGAAATTGCCGCCCCACACTAACCTTTATTTCTACTACTAGAATGACCCGTCCAAATTTGAACGGATGGTACCGTGGTGCCGCAATGGTGACGCTTCTCCAGACCGCAACCTTAAGATTCCGTCGGCGGGACTACGACCAAAGATTTAAAGACATTTAAGCATATAAGACACGACAAAAAATTGATGATCTTTGATTAACAACTTATTAATAATATATGCTGAGGTTACTAAGTTCAGGCAACGTCCACCCCCACGTAGAACAAGACAAATTTAGACTTACATACACTACATTCTATATATAATATTTACTTCTAGACTCTAAAAAAATTCTCTCTTAAATGCGATTGTAAAATATTTCACTAATTAAGCAACATTAAACTTTTCAATTTACTTCCCTTTTAATCTCGTTTGTATATGTTTATTATCACTAAATACCAATGCTATTAGCCGAGCTGAGTTTTCAATATCAATATATTCAATTTGAAAGGAAGTCTATTGTGAAATGGTCTGAATAGTCATTGTGTACACCTTTGTGGAAGACATGAAAAGGGAATTTGGTAAATAGAATACCAAAATCAATACAAGTATGTCAGGAAGCTAATAAATAATACGTAGCATACTCAATGTGTGTAGATTTACAAATATAATGTTAATATTGTAGGTCCATCAACAAATCAGTTTGTGTTATTAGCGAAACCAATGAAAAATGCATTTTACTGAAAGAAAACTTTTTGAAAGCCTTCAATATCAAGTAAAACAAAGAAGTAACTTTATTAAAACTATAAATGAAGTAAATAAAATATTTTCAATAAACTTTAACCATACGAAAATAAATATAAAATAATTAAAATAACGTAAACTGTTAAAATTAAAAAATTATTGTTTTGATGTATGTTTTCATGAATGCCCAGGTTATATTCTTATCCAGAATTTTGTATAGAGGTTTCCCTGATAATGTAGGTTTATGTTAGAGCCATTTGCCAAATTTGCCTAAATACTCAGTTCGCGGTATGACCAAAACCAAAGAATAATCATTCTCAAATTTAATTCTACTCATATGTGCGATTCTCTTTAAAGATCACTTATTAATTTTATAAAAAGACTTTTCACTTTCAATTTCTCTATTATTTCATAGTACTGCAGACTGCAGTATTATCCACGACGTTACAAATTATTGTAGGCAAATACTGTAGATATAGTTCCAAGAAAAAACTATTTTGTTAAACAATATATGGGCAAATTTAACTTTTAAATGTGCACTAATTTTTATTACGGTATTTAAACTACTGAACTCGGGTGCGAAACATGGGAATATAAATAATAAACATCATTATTAAAGAAATTTATGATTACATAAATTCAAGCGGCGCGGCGAAGCCATTAAATTTTATGAAGAAGTCATAAAAAACATTATGATATATTTAATTAGCAGCGCAACACTATACAGTTCTGAGTTCCCCCATCAAAAGCAATAACACTTTCAATATTTTCTTTCTTATTATGTACTGTATCGTGATTATTAGTCCATACAATCGTTTAATTAATATCAACCTAATTACTGTTAACACTATTTTAATGAATTATCACCACTTAAATAGTTCTCGTTGCTATTTTCAAAATTATTATGGACAAAAAAAGTGTTTTAGGTGTTTTTTGAACGTTTTTGGGTTTTCTTATTATATTTATTTAGCAAACGTTTAGATTTCAGTCAAAGTTACAGATTCGCGGCGTTGTGGATCGATGTGTTGTGTAGTTGGGTTTTTTACGTATTTGCGTTGTGTTACTTTGCTGTATTGCGACAATGTTTGCTATAAAATAATTCTATAGCGATTGTAATGATTTAATCACGTATTGTATACGATTATTTTATGACTACAATATAGTATCATAGATTGTTTCATTAATTTTGTGTTTCAGTAGGTGCTTTTAATGATTATACAGATGTAAACGAAAGTTCAACATATTTATTATTTATCGTTTTAATAATAACGAATATCTGCAATATCAATTGGATGCATCTTCATCGCATGGGTTAAGGATAGAGAAAAAAGTGCAAATACAAATGTTAATTAATCATGTCGCTAATGATGCTTATACAATATACATTGTGCCGTCCATCATATTTCGGTCCGGCCCTGATAATTATGCGTTCCAAGAATAAAGCAATGCCGACTAAATAAATTCGTTTTGTTTCAAAGCGTTACCTGTGAAATAGCTCAATTATTTTTTTCCCTTGAATGGTTAATCTACTACACAAGACGGACTACTAAAGTTGTACAGAAGTAACGATGATGGGATAAATTTGAAAGGAAGCTAAGCCAATATCACCTTAATGGGTAGATTATAGTATGTATCTAACTAGTCAACTGATATTTTCAATTTTCAGCAGTAGGGGTATTATTAAAGATAAGGGAAATTGTGTCAAAGTTTTCGTCAAAAAGTATTTATGTTATTTCGTAACACATAAAGGCATAGTCTATATTCAATTGATAGAAACTGATAAGAAATCTATATAAAATACGGAAGAGTTCTCTGGGCCTACTTTCGACATCCATTTGATCAGAACTTTTAATTAAAAATCGCTAATTTTATATGTTCAACATGGAAATAAACAATTGCAATAATGTAATCGGGTTTAAATGTCCATATTCGGTATTTTCTTAAAAGTTTGACGTTTAGAGTATGCACGATAGACAACGGTACTAATTTGTTTAAATTTGTATAGGTTCAACTAGCTATTAAATAATTTTAACAAACATTTAGTTATTAGTTTAGTACGGAAATGGTTGTAACAACTTGAGAACCACTTACAGTAAACTGCAGGATTGTCCTACGATGGTGAGAAAACGGCTTTTTGTGGTTTCCCCATTATCGAATGTCACACTTTTATTTACCTACACTACAATAACATCTTAAAGCATTCCTGCGATTATAAACGGTGAGCTCAAGCGAATAAAAGTAAATAACCTCAAAAGTTCCGCTCCTGTAACACTTCAATTGAACGACTTGTAAACAATTGAAGAGCTGCGGGAAACCAGATTATTATTACCAACAAAGGTTTTCTTTAAAAATGAACTTGTGTGAGCCCGATGCAATACAAACAGCTTTTCTTAACGCTTAAACGGATTACTATCTGTCCGAAATGAAAGCGTAAATCGAGCATTAACAACTGCTATTAATTAAAATATAATTAGTCGTGCAACGATAATTAAATTCTTAATGTCACTAACACAAATACCATTCTTGTTTGGCAGATAAAAAGCTTTTTCAACAAAAAAACGCTATAGCAATTACAATACTGAAACGGACGAACTGAAAGTTTTATGCAATATTTATTTTTAATTAATAAAAGCACATTAAAGCAAAACTATGTGCCATATCATCCATCCGATCTAAACGAATCACAAACATACCGTTTCGTTTCTAACGAAAGAAAAAAAAAGCATATGAACAAAATAAAATCTCTTAATGTAATTTAATGTTTTATGCCTTTCTAAACCAATATCTTTTCATATTGAATAACATCGCTCATTAATACCAAATCCAATATTATGTATACCCAATTTACTGCCTACATCTTCTTAGATGTGTTAGCGGTTGTTGGAGTCACAAATAGGGTTGCCACCCGTACTTTATTATAAAGTATTGTACTCTATTTCGACTGTGCGTACGTTATATTTTACAAGACACATAAAGTACGCAAAAATACTTTATTTAAGGCCTTAAGTAAAGATCGTAATTTTGTAAGCGATTATTCGAAATTCAGAGTATTTTTACATCAATAATATTGCACAGAAAAATGGCAAGCCATATTTAAGGAACAACCTGATTTCCCAAATCTGTTCAAAGTAGTGTCACTTTTGCTGTCCGTTCCGGCCACTTCAGCATTTACAGAAAGAGTCTCTGTTATGAACACAAAGTGGCGGGACGACAGGGATAAAGCTTCATTAAAACTAATTAAAAGTGGATTTATAGTTTACTTAAATCTTTGTTTGGTATGTTTAGAGGCTATTAATATATTTAAGAGCGACAGCAATTTGTTACTGGCTGATAGGTGTAACAAAAAATATGTTTTTAAAAACAAAAAATAAAATACTTTATTTTTATGCTGAGTACTTTTTTTTGAACCATTTAGTCGAGAAATACTTTATGTAAAGCCTGAAAAGGTGGCAACCCTAGTCACAAATGAAATGATCCAGTGCACAACACAGCTAGACCCGAAATTGAGTCTGTATTTTCCCGAAGCTAAGGTATGATCTAAACCTTTAGGTCATGCCGATAGCCAATATTGGAAAATTCGAGTTAAAATAGAAGTTGTCTTCATGTAGTGATATTTCAATGATCTTCCTGGTCAAATTAGTTAACAAAAACATGCATACGTAAAGTGGATTTTGAACTTAGACAAAAATTATGAAAAAATGGTTGAGGAAACTGCAAGATTGACAACAAAATACGAGGTGTAGGTAGAAAATTTAGTGGAAGGGGATGTTTCCGAATTGTTTTTATAGTCAGCAGTTATCAGCCCTGTTGCGCTTTTCGTCATATGTTCTAATTAAAGTGCTAATTGCAGTCACTTATTTGAATAGCAATATATATAAACAGTCAAGTGTAGTGCCCTGACACCGATTCTCCTGATCAAATTAATCAATAATATTTATACTTAAAAAAATATAACTACCCCATATCTGGCGAAGATGGCAGAGGTAGCTATATATATAAAAAAAATATTGCTATTACCTAGTGTTTCCGTAGGTTTGTACATTGTAATTAAATTAGTTAGCTAGTTCGTGGATTGTAGTGTTAAATTAGTGATATATTTCTTGAAAAATGTTATAGATACAACAATGGAAAATCCGCTGTTCCAATTCAGACCACACGTCGAAGCGTATCGGGTGTTAGTATGATTTCAGAGTCGGCTTTGTATTTTCATGTTATTTATACAGTTTTTTGGTTGAAATGAAATGAGTTGGGTGACACAACCGCTAGTTGTTTAGGTCTTATTTCTTCTAAACACTACGCGCTACTTAAAAGTTTCGAATAATTTCGACACGGTTGTGCTATAACAAGTGGAATTAAACCACGTAGGTGGGCCATTGTGTCCATTAAATAGATTTTGCTCGAACAAGCCTCTACAATAGCGGCCTAAGGAATCCGTGTAAATTGTATCTACACAACTGTAAACGGTAAAAGTTAAAAACGCAAGCCATTATATGCCCGTAAAATAACCAATCGTCTAAAAAAAATTATTTCGCTCGCGCTCTCCACCACAATTTACCGTATAAACTATTTTACGTAGTTTGACAGCAATTTTTGAATTCCATAAGGTGCACCTGTTCACGTTAGAAAGTTAATTTAATTTCGTCTACCAAATTTAATAGAGACTTTAATTAAGTGGCCACACCAACCGTACCTACCTACCTCTAAGAAGAAACAAAATCACTCATTGGAAAAATCGTGAGGTAATTTAAAAATCAATTTAAAAAACAACCTCCAATTATTATTATCTGTACATAAATGTACTGTTTAAAAGCACTTTACTGATTGTTACTACTGTCCATATCCCATTTCAAGTATACAGCCTAAATTTTTTGCAAAACATTTTCTAAAATTAAACGAAAACTGTAGAACGTTTAATGCATTACGTATATTATCTATTAAAGATAATCAAAGTACAGAGTTGACTCTATTTCTCTATCTATTTGTTAATTAATAGGTTTCACCCGCGGCTTTGCTTGCGTTGATGTTCTAAATACTAAATATTATCGACGACCACATAAAACTAATTTCCCTATCCCTTAGGAACAGTATTTTTTTTAATAAAAGGTACCCTATGTCATTTTTTGTACCCCTGACAATGTGTGTACAAAATATCATGATAGGTTTCATCTGCGGCTTTGCTCGCGTTGATGTTTTAAATACTTGTCAAATATCATTGACGACCACAAAACTAATTTCCCTGTCCCTTAGGAACAGTATTTTTTTTTTAATAAAAGGTACCCTATGTCATTTTTTGTACCCCTGACAATGTGTGTACAAAATATCATGATAGGTTTCATCTGCGGCTTTGCTCGCGTTGATGTTTTAAATACTTGTCAAATATCATTGACGACCACAAAACTAATTTCCCTGTCCCTTAGGAACAGTATTTTTTTTTTAATAAAAGGTACCCTATGTCATTTTTTGTACCCCTGCTAATGTGTGTACAAAATATCATGATAGGTTTCATCTGCGGCTTTGCTCGCGTTGATGTTTTAAATACTTGTCAAATATCATTGACGACCACATAAAACTATTCCTCTATCCCTCGGGAACACTATTTTTTTTTTAATAAAAGGTACCCTATGTCCTTTTTTGTACCCCTAACAATGTGTGTACAAAATATCATGATAGGTTTCGTCTGCGGCTTTGCTCGCGTTGATGTTTTAAATACTTGTCAAATATCATTGACGACCACATAAAACTATTCCTCTATCTCTCGGGAACAGTATTTTTTTTTTAATAAAAGGTACCCTATGTTCTTTCTTGTACCCTGAAAATGTGTTTACAAAATTTAACGATGATTGATTGAGTAGTTAAGGCGTTAAGTGGTAGCAACAAACAAACTTGACATTCCCATTTATATTATTAGTTATGATAAAGGTACCAATTAAAAACTACAACGAAGTTTTGCATACAGCATTTAAAATACAAAAGAGGCAACTATATTTTATTTTACATTTGAAATAGCAAACCTCACTAAAAATGACAATAAATATTTCTTAATTTTTAGTTTATATTTTTTGAAAATTAAATTGATTTCAGAAAATTGTTTCGTTATTTTATGATTCAAACTATAGTGAATAGTGTTGACATTGGCAAGATAATCGTGATAGAGAAAGACGATGTATCTATAGAATTAATTTCCCCTTCGTGGTATCGTCAAAAGTTAGTCGAGATAAAAACAAGTAAAACGAGCGAAGAAAATACCAAAAGTAATTGCAGTTTAACGCCGTTTAAACGTTTAATTTTTTTCTTTTCGGTTTTGTTCACAATCCTAGATTTGACACGCTACACTGCAAACAGAAGCCTGATTAATACTTCGTGTTGCTTTAAGTCAAACAGTAACCTGGCCACTTTTTAATCGCTTTATACCTTTTTCATGCATTTTAACTATTATTTACTTTTTGTACGGTGGATCGGCAAATAAAACAAAGTTTGTTGAAAATTAAAGCGAAGCTTTTGAACGGCTGCACGTAGTACGCTGTAACGGTTGATTCGAACATTGTAAACCACGAAGTGATACCTCATGAACTTGACCGTCTATCACTATATTGATTCTTTTTAATCAACATCAAAACAACAAACTAATTGTTTACTAAGTTTTGAATACCTAGCAATCTGTATTTTGCTCACCCCTATGCGTAAGTATCCTACATTTGACCAACGCTTTGAGAAACTAAACGTTCTATAACCTAATCATTAATTTCGTTTTTAATAGATAATAATTTAGGTTTAATTTAATCTTAGATTATATCAACATCATTAAAGACAGTACAACTGTAGGGATAGATGTGCAAGGGCAAAATATTAGTATGCTTAGATTTGTAGATGATATAGCAGTATTAGCATCTAGCAAGGAGGACCTAGAGATAGCTTTAAATAAAATGGAAGCGGTACTGACAGATCAGTACTGTATGAAAATAAATAAAAGTAAAACTAAAATACTGGTATGCAAGGGAAGAAAAAGTAGGGAAAGAACGAATATAAAGATAGGAGACGAAAGATTAGAAGAAGTGGTCGATTTTAGGTATCTAGGAAGTCAGATAAGTCAGGAAGGAAGGAGTAGTAGGGATATAAAGCAGATGATAGCGCAGGGTCGTGTGGCCTTTAATAAAAAGAAGTCACTTCTATGCTCGCGAACGGTTAAATTAGAAATTCGAAAAAGGTTGTTAAAGGTGTATGTTTGGAGCACGGCGATGTACAGGTGCGAAACATGGACAGTGGGAGCGGCGGAAAAGAAAAGGTTAGAAGCGTTCGAAATGTGGTGTTATAGGTGGATGATGAGGATATCGTAGGTAGAGAAGGTTAGAAATGAAGAGGTATTAGAAAGAATAGGAGAACAGAGGACTCTATGGAAGTCAATAAAAAATAGGCGAGATAGATTAGTAGGACACCTTCTCAGGCACGAGGTTCTAGTAAGATGCAGAAACGGGAGTTAGGAGGGGTAGAGGTAGGCCTAGATTAGATTACTCTTCGCAAATAGTTAAGGATGTGGGCTGTTCTAGTTTTAGGGAAATGCGAAGTTTAGCTCAGGATAGGAAAGAGTGGAGGTACGTGTCCAACCAGTCTTAGGACTGATGACCTTATGATGATGATGATGTATTTCGGGGTTTTCCTAAAAGGCGATAGATTGATCAATGCTGAATTTCGACTTCTGACTGTATATGACACATAAACGTCTATTGCCTTTTTAAGTTTCCTATATATTTTAAAAAAAAGTCAAGTCATACGGTACGAATGTAAAAAAGAAACGACCTAATTAGGTAGTTTAATGGCGGGAGTAATTATAACGTTGCATATATACGTATGTGTATGTGTATAATGTCGAGTACGTGTAGACAATGAATATTTGCTTGGAATACATGCAAAGGTGCACATTTAGCTGTCCTCAATTAATTAAAAATAAATAGACAAGCGCGCATTACGTCTAAACACCATTTTGTTGAAACAATGTGTTTTAATTAGCGTAATTATTCTACTAATTATTTATCTCGCGTTTTTAGATTAAACGGTAAACGCGCAATCTTCTTCTTTATATCTTATTACTATTACTGTTTAATTATTGAGAAACTGACACAAAACTAAACATTACCGAGTATGAGAACATATAAGAGGGGTCTTTGTAATTATTTCGGCCTTTTCACTGCAAGCCTTTGTGTAGAAAATGGTCAGTTTGCATTTTTTATTACAGTATTTAAGCCCGTATCTTTTCCAAGTTAGTTGCCTTAATGTCATGCTACTCTGATCATTAACCACTTATTATGTTCAGAAGAATTAAAATCTACCAGTAGTTATATTTATCGCATTTCCGGGTTAACATCTGCACATTGAAAAGTATGCCAATAACAGACAATTATCCAATATTATTAACCTCTACTCCTAGAACAAAATAATTCGAAGTGGCCTGTATTCTGTAGAAACTGCCGGACGCGGACCGCGATTTTGATCGTTTTGGATCTCATCAGCGCGTCGCAGACAGCTCCGACAGAACACAGACCAACCTTTACCTGCCGTCTTAACAGCGCGTTTTAGAATATACTACAAATGGCGTGGTGAGAGCCATCTGTAGTACGATGCTACATTTGAGGATTACGTATGCTCCAACAAGGTCCATTTAAAAATATGGATATTCTAAAACGCGCTGTTAAGACAGCAGGTAAAGGTTGGTCTGTGTTCTGTCGGAGCTGTCTGCGACGCGCTGATGAGAACCGAAAAGATCGAAATCGCGATCCGCGTCTGGCAGTTTCGACAGAATACAGACCACTTCGAATTATTTTGTTCGATTATGGTAACGTGCCTATCACGTTGAGGTGAGCTACGCCGGGATTCGTTTCAGCAAGTACATATCCATATCTTTAAATGGACCTTGTTGGAGTATACGTAATCCTCAAATGTAGCATCGTACTACAGATGGCGCTCACCAAGCCGTTTGTAGTATATTCTCTACTCCTAGAAATTTCATTTCAATATAAAATCAAACTTCAACATGTAATAATAAAACAGTTCGTTGATGGATATCTAAACATTCTGTTCTATTAAATACAGATAGGTTGCGACCAGAGATGTGCAAAATGCTCTTTTTAAAATTATTATTAAATACAAAATGCAAATGCTTTTTTGATTTGTTATTTTAAATGTAAAATACAAAATAGATTTCCCTTTTGTATTTTAAGTGCTAAATGCAAAGTAGGTATTTTCAAAATACTTTTACTATTTAATTTTCTAAGAAAACCTTACAGGTATATTCTCATTTTTTAAATATTGGAAATGTTGTAGTTTTCAGTTTTCCACAACTGGCGTATATCAATTCGATATTGTTTTGCGGGCTGTTTTGTCGTAATTCATAGAATTTCGTAGTTTCTTGCTAAAGGTACGATAAGTGGTAATTTGGCAGGTGCTGATATCAATTTGGAACTTTAAAATTCCATGGACCATGACATTGAACCCGGAAAATAATATCGATCCAATATTTTAGATTATCAATTTCCGAGGAGTTTAGAATTTTTTGGGCTCTCTTCAGTTAAAGAACTAGAAGGCATTCATGGAATGTCTCTTTGACCCCTTTTTAAGCTTTTAATACCTTCAATGGCCAATATGAGCAACTTTCATTGATCATTTTCTATAACGTTTTATCGGTGATACTAGCAAAACTTTTAACGACAAAAATGTATTTTGCATTTTACAAACAGAAAATGCGTTTGGAAAAGTATTTTAAATAAAATACAAAATGCTTTTCTCAAAAAAGTATTTAGGTGCAAGTAAAAAATAGGCATTTTTTATTTTGTTTTTGCATTTTAAACCTGAAAAACTAGATTTATCGAAATACGCAAAGGAATACAAGGAAATACACTCGCACACACCAAAAGTTGCCTTTCTAGAAATTATTTATTAATTTCTACAAATGGATTGAGCGAATTAGAAGGTTTTATAATGCTGAATAGAGATCATCGTTATCTGTGGATTAATGAATTCCTAAACTAGTGATTTTTATCATTTTATTGTAGCTTTAACATACGATAAAATCAATGTATCTACACAGATTGTGTAAAGGGATGCAAAAATCCAGCGTGCCTACATTAAAAAAGTAGATATACCATAACCCGCCACTGTTTCTATAGGTAGATACATTATGGCTTATTAAATTTGCTTTTTTTAACATCTTCACATTTTATTATCACAAGCTCGATATGATTAACGAGTTACAAGTGTAATGGACTGGGGTTGTAGCCTCACGTTGGTTACATACGTACATACATACATACATACATATATATATTTATGTCGAATCGCATATGGCTGTGATTTATTTTTGGTTCCACCCCAGTATTTACGTCTACCACAAAAGCGTTACGGGACCGAATGTTTAAGCAAATTTGGCTCGGTCATGGCGAGCTTTTTAAAAGGCGTTTAATTTCGTTTGACATAGTAACAGGACAAAAAAGCTTTTGTAACAACGCACGAACGAAAAGCCGTGCTTGGGCTATGATCGGAAAGACCTTAAAAATAAAAAGCGACGTTGCATACAACGTCGGCTCATCTTCAAACCCCCCCATTTCGCTTTTGTGTTCGGATTTTTCGCCGGCAAAAGCGTTACTTGTATGTAAATATTGATAAATGTTTAGGCAACGGCATAAAAGCTTCGGCAAACCGAAACTAATTTTTGTTAACGACGACTACAATGTTGCAATAGGAAACCCCACCCTTTATTACGTTCCCAAAATGGCGTTTTAATGCGAAAAAGATTTATTGATGTACAAGATACATTACGACAACAAAGCGACAACAAATTGGTTTTTATTGACGACGATTATTTTAAGAAATGATGAACCGTTCCGGCAGTCTCTGAACCGTTTCACCGAAGCATTTTTTACAGACCCCACAACATTATAATAGTAAACTTTTAAGTTATCCCAAAAAGTTGGTACAACGTACAGCTTCAAAAAGGCACCTACCATATCAGAAACACTGGATGCATTATCATTTAATTGAAGACAAAAATACCCAAAGTGAGAACTTACACCAGATGGTTGATATGGTATCAAAAGGATTTAGCAGCTTTTGATAAGACAATGAAACTTTAAGGAAATGTTCATTGAATCATATCCTGATCAAGTAGTCAGAGGTCTTATTGTTAGGCATAAAACTCTTATCAATTTACTTCATTATCGCGATGGGGTTCCACCAAAAAAAGGGATAAGTCAGAAAGGTTTCCGTAAAACAGAAAAATTGGAAACTTTAAGTTTGAACGGCGTTAGTGAGACCCTTGATCAGGAACATTTTCCCAAAACTTCATTACACTCAACTGAAATCAATTTTCCGATTTATAGGAAAGAAGGTAGGAAAATGGGTATCAGTTGTTTGTAATGTCATGTTATTTGAGAACTCGATATTTTTGGAACTTGTATCTGTTGAGACTTTTGATCAGGATTATTCAAAGGACATTTTCTTAAAGTTTAATTAAAATCGATCGAAACCTATTTTCCTATCAAATACCGGAGGTTCTTTAAATAACAACCACCAATTTAGATTTCTTCAGATGATACCTATTAGATACGTTAATTTCTCTTTTCGTTTACGCAAAAGTATATCTCAACTGTATCGGTACGTTTTCGGACTCGGCCACAAAAAAGGACTGGCGATGATTGATGTTCTCTCTAAAACAACAATTATAAATGTATTCTTTTATTTCATAACGAACTGTACGCAAACAAATCATTCTTGCTGAAAAGCCGTAACAAAGGGAATAAATTAACTCCCCGTCGCGTACAAATAATTATAATCTCATATTAGTTACGCCTTTATGACTAAAAAACAAGGACAGCGATCTAGAGACAAAACGTGCAATACATATCGCGTAAAAGTTTATGTGGGCAACCCAACTTGAAATTTTCTAATTGTAACAACAACCAAACTCAAGGTTCTAAATCATTTGTATCCCATCGGCGATTTGTTCATATGAGCCGCAAGGCTGGATATCGCACATAAGATATTGCAAACAATGTACTAATGAAAGCTATACTCATCATCATCATAAAGTCGTCAGTTTTAAGACTGGTTGGACACGCACCTTCACTCTTTCCTATCCTGAGCTAATCTTCGCATTTCCCTAAACCTAGAACAACCCACATCCTTAACTATTTGCGAACAGCAATCTATTCTGGGTCTATCTCTACCCATCCTAACTCCCGTTTCTGCCTCTATTATGTCTCTGGCTAGACCTTGATGCCTGAGAAGGTATAGAGTCCTCTGTTATCCTATTCTTTCTAATACATCTTCATTTCTAATCTTCTCTATCCACGGTATCTTCATCATTCGCCTGTAACACCACATTTTGAACGCTTCTAACCTTTTCTTTTCAGTCGCGTCCACGGTCCATGTTTCGCACCCATACAGCGCCGTGCTACAAACATACACCTTTAACAACCTTTTTCGAATTTTTACTATTTCCCTACTACTCCTTCCGTCCTGACTTATCTGACTTCCTGGATACCTAAAATCGGCCACTTCTTCTAATTTTTCGTTTCCTATCTTTATATTCGCTCTTTCTCTACTCTTTCTTCGCTTGCATACCAGTATTTTAGTTTTACTTTTATTTATTTTCATACAGTACTGTCAGTACCACATCCATTTTATTTAAAGCTCTCTAATCTATATCATCTGCAAAACTATACTATCATTTAGAAAAAGAGCAGTCTAAATTTTTCGTAGGACTTGCGGTTACCCATACAGTAGTAGTGCCTAGATTTTACTGACTGAACCTGCACCTCAGGAAGGCGCTGAGTTACACCCCCGACCCCTACGAAAACAAAATTAATCCGTTTTTAATCCACCCTGTGCCGAAAAACATAAAATTTTTAATACGTAACACGAAGCGAGTAAATAATTTACGGATTTCCTTTTTTCCACTGTATAGGTATGTCATCGGTAAGAGGTTGTTTTCATTAAAACGCATCTTTGCTGTCATATTTTAATTAACTTTGTAATACAAGCAGCTGCTTGCATTTAACGGTGACGTTATTTACCGACTGGGCACACTTATTCATATTAACAGTGGTATAAAAATAAATTGAGCTGTTCGATAAGAGTAAGATCATCTAAATAGATTTATGATTCGCATAATAATGAACGTATTTCAAAGTCATTGGCGTTTAAATTAACGCTAAGCGCATTTGTAATCTATACATCAATATTTTAAACCTAAATATACATAATAGTTGAGCATGAAACAATAAATTTTATTACATACCTTTTGTTTTTAATATACAATTACTTCTGAAATTAAAAATCTAGGCAGTATGTTGACATTTATTATATTTAAAATTGATTCCATGGGACAGACAATAATCTCACTATCCATCATGGTGGCATTTAGCAATATTTTATTAATTATTTTAATTACGCACCACAGAAAAAAATAATAAACAAAAGTATTTGTCATAAAAATTATTATAAGTACATCACCTCAAAAAATAAATATAACTACCTATCAAAAAATAATTATCTATCAATTAAGATCAAATATCACTTAATCAAGGGATTCTGAATGAATCAGAAATTTCTGTATATACATATGTGTAAAACAGGTGTTAAAAACCGAAGAGGATGAAGTTTATATTTGATTTCAACACAAATGAAATAGATAACTACCTAAAGGTGTAGATAGCTAATAGACCCTTTAATACTCTTATAGAGATATCAATTTAAAAAAATCATAAAACTACACATTTGAGTTAAACAGTGATTGGCGTAAATTTATTGCACTGTAACAATATTCTTTTAATTTGTTTACCTGTCTTGTTAGGTATATCAAATAAAATACAATTTTGGATTTAAACGTAAATATCTTAAAAATTCCAAACATGAAAGAAAAATGTCCCTATTTTTCCAAATCATCCCTGTATAATTAATAGTAATATATTTTAAGTACACCGCTGACTATATCCCGAAACTATATCCATAAAATGATCTTTAGGTAGTACTAGTTATCCCGAATTTTCACATACTGAAAATGAAACTGTCTAAAAAATAATTGTTTTATCTGGTGCTGAAATTGAAAAAGTTTTTTTTTTTGAAAGATGTGCCACATTCAAAATATATTTTCTATTACTTTTGAAAAAAGTTTTATCACAGAAACTACAAATTTTCTAGAGAGATCCAATCCCTTAATCACCGCCCCCAGCTTCCCGTCTATACTTATATTGTACGATCTCCAAACTGTTGCTAATGCGATATTTAAATATTAAGTAGGTATTTAAATTGTTTTATTGATTAAACGAAACACAATTTAAATGTGATGCTTTCCTACATTAATTACACGTTTACACAGCAATTATAATACAAAATTATACGGTATAAACAATATGGAAAAAGGTATTACAAAGTGCTACTGATTCAAGTAAAAAATCGACTAGTACTTTCGAAGTTACATTTATTTAATGTAAATGTATATATATATGATGCGAGTAGGTACATGATAAACTTATTATTAAGTAACTTTTTTACATAGATTTACATCCTTAATTATTAATTAACTACACAGGCTACTGTCTAATCATGTACATTCTTTTAACAATAAAGGAATTTTCCATCTGTACAACAAAGATTGATAAAAATGTAAAATAAATGTAAGAGATTAGACCAATTGCATTTATTTCCTAATCAAATTTTTCTCTAAAAAGGACCATACGCAAATGACTATCCTTCATTTGAATAAAAGGTAATGTATATGATAGGGATGACCTTCGTCAGAAATGGCAGTACCTACAGCCGTTGTGTATACGTTAATCTTTTCAAACAAAAACATTTCTTTTTTTAAGTTGCGTGCCCTGTCCGAAAAAGAGAGTGAAACAATTTATCTTTTGTAATTTCATAAGCCCAAATTTTATTCAAAACGATTTCGTGTTAAGAGTTAATTGAAGGGCCCGAAAACGGTCATCAATACGTACTTCTCTTTTAAATCTTTCTATCGCGTGCCGAAATGCGGAAATAATAAAAAATAATTAATAAATAGGCTTACAGTATATCTACTACCGCTTTTTATATTAAGTATATAATATTTATGTACTTTGTAAATATCACAATCACTTTATAATATGCGCTCTACGCAACACCTAAAATAGCTTTTTCATATTGCGAAATCACATGATATAGTACCTATAGTTAATGCACTACAATTTTCTCCTTTCTTTTCAATTAAAAGTACCGAAAATGTACTTAAATATACATAAATATAATGCCGTCGTATCATGCAGTCTCATTTCTAAAGCTCAATGAATATTAACAATTAAACTGTTTTCTGAAAGCTCCTAATACATACATTGGCAACTGGCACTAATATAAAACATTAACTGTTGGATATTTGCCCTCTGGCACGAAAAAACACTTTAGGTAATTTTTTTTTCGTAAACACATCTTTGTTAAGAGTATCTTTTTGTGTTGACACTCTGTTTCACCTTAAGTTACAATAACGATATAGACAATTTGTCCATCACTCATCAGATTATCTGCAATTTGACCATCCCTCACGGACAAATCTCCCCAATTGGCTTAAATTACCTTCTGGAGTATATCCAGATCAATAAATAAGATTATTCTTCATAGATTAGCACACAATAGCTCGCCAATTGTTCCGACGGATGAATAAACTAACTACCTGATATCCTTGAGATATTAAATTTTTTCAAAATATGAGGTCAAAACAAAATTAAAAATCAGTCAGCAAGCAAAAATAATATCAATTGAAGAGACGGATGCATGGTCCTATCACAAGTTCTGTTTTGAAGAAAGGATAAGTGTTTCGTCCACTTTGATTTTTTGACAATATCAATCTTGCGTTGATGGTAATCGAGGTGAGCCAAACACGTGTTCGTTCTTCAAAAAAAGTGTTTGTGGTAATTAGTGGTAAGCCTCTTTTATAGTTAGTGAGCCAGAAGACACTGCAGTAGTCTCTTCTAGTTGATTACCAAACTTTACTGCTTCTTAAGTGTTATAGATAAATATGAAACATGGCAATCATTTCAGACCTGTTTTCTTTTTGGAAATATTTCTTTTGGGCGTTTCGCTGCTTGTGAGGCAGGCACCTACTAAAAATCGGGAACAACTTATCGTTATCGGCACTTTAGATGAAACAAAATGTACTTAAATACTTATCTACCCGTTTTTGGTTGCCGTTTCTTTGATTTTTAATATCTCCGTGTAGAACCATCGCATAGTTAAGTTAATGGGTAAAACTTACCTAACAAGTATTATTATAATGACAAATATTTTGATGTGGAGAAGAATTCAACAGTTCGATATTCTATAAACGAAACGATTCGTGCAGTTCTGAAGCCCTAATTCTTATATACAGTTAATATCAGACTTAATAAGACATCCGTATCATCATCATCAAACAGTTGGAAGAGCAAGCTGAGGACCAGCAATGAGATCAGGATACTGATGGTGATAATACGTCGTTGATGGTACTAATAAAGGCGGTTTTAAACTGAAATCGGGATACGGAAGAACGTTCCACTGCATCTGGGGAGCTATTGGAGTTGAGATGGGACAGTGGTGAGCGCTTCTTACTTCCTGAGTTGGATGATCTGGTGAAATGAGACTTTCAATCGTAAATGGCCTTTTGGGACGAACTTTATTCGTTGTTTCGGTGATATTTACAGGTGGAGATAATGTTCTTGGCATAGGAATTCTTGGAACAATTGCACTATTTAGTTCTTGAGGAGATTGGCTCTCGGATGTGAACAGGAACCTATTTATATTAGCCAAAGCGGCCAATTCGTTATCCAACATTTCTTTATCGCTCTTCATCAGTTTGAATCTTTTTCTTCTGCGTAATAAACTCCCGTTTTCAAACATGTCGAATGCCGCAGGATGTAACGCCCAATAGGCTCCTTTACCTGGTCTATCCGGTCTCCTGGGGATCTTGATGAAGCAATCGTTGAAGGATAGATTATGGCGCAAGGAATTCTGCCACCGCTGAGTGTTTCTTCGATAATAGGGGAAGTTCTCTGTGATAAACCGGTATATTTCCGAAAGGGGTAACATCTTCTCTGGAGAACTCCAAATTGCCATGGCAGTCAACGAAATGTATGAGTAAGGGGGTTTTTGATCACCGTATGTTTCTCTTGACGGACGAGGCATTATTCGAACTTTAGTAACAGTACACCATTAACACATTTGCACTATCAACAGTCACTCTGGTGTGTTGGCATCTTAAACGGAACTATCCGATCGGAAAATGGTACCGCCAACAACCGGCAATTCCGGTAAGAGACTGATAACTCCCGGATAAACATGAAAACATATCTTGTTTCCAGCGATCTGATTGGCTGAGTGTATACAATGGCTTGTCGTTCCTCCCCTCAATTAAGTCCCTCCCAATGACCGCCCCTCTATAACCCCCACCAACTTTACCAACGATACCATATTCAAACGATACCTTAAAATACATGAACATCATTGCAAATTCCTGTGAGATGTACTATACCTACATAAAATGTGATTTCTATATCTATTGTCTGGGTCACAAAAGAATAGCGTTCGCAATTGACCATTGCTTACAAAGGCCAAACGACAATCCTCCTAAACAAATATTACCACAACACCAATTGAGTCAACTTATCAGAGCAACATTATATCGATAGGAGATGAAGCTGAAGATGAAATGGTTCAGTGTATCTTGATCTCTAGCTGGCCGTATATAGAATTAATGACAAGCTTTGGGGATACAAAGCTCTAATTGGACCGCCCGCATTACTTTAAATAATATCACATATTTGTAAGTTTTGTTCAACTTTCTTCTTTCAATTGGGATCATTTCAACCCAACTTTTACGATAGAGTAAGTAATAGGTACATTCCTCCAGAAATAAAGAAGCATTTGATCTTCAATACAATCAAATTTAATAATTATTATATATGTGATATTACATCCCACCTCTGCCGATTCCTATGGAATCGTCGTCGTTAGCAATGGATTAAATGGAGATTAAGCTTTTGGAAAAGTCACACCACACCACTGGTTTAGGGATGTTTTTAAAATTTTATTTATTATCGTTGTGATCATTATTTATACCTGTACCTCATTATTAAATGAAACTAAACGTACCTATGAAGATCGCAGAAAATTACCTCCATTGGCTATTAATTACAAAAAAAAAATATTGTAAAAAGTTCAGAACAATTATTTTGTCAGATAGTGGCTTCTTCAGGTGGAAGATTATCAATCATCATTCATATTATTTTATTTATATTTATACTGTTCTTATTATTTTGGTTTACCTGCCTATTACATGTTCTGGCAAATACCGATCATAGAAATTATACGTTTATTTATTAGCATTTTTCCTTTTTATGTGGCGCGGGTAAGAATGTCTTATTTGGTGAACGTAAATATATTTTTTCAGACATCATGTCTATCTGGAAATGTCCTCAACTTCTCTAAGAACTATAGATTTTGTACTTACTTAGGTGGATTATTTATCACAAAGACATATGGACGAATGTAATTTAAATTTAAACTATTACAGATTTGTTACAGGACACCCTGTATATAAATAAAACAGCATACTTCATGCTACTTTATTATTTATTTGATTTAAGAGAGCCCTAGACTCTGTATATACCACAAAAATCATACCTAAATCCGCCTATGACTTTTTATCACCAAGTCAAAACCAAATTTAAAATGGAAATTATAATATTCAAATTAAATATTCCTAATTGATGGCATAGCTATAAATTCACAACGTCTTTCATTTTGAACCCCCTTATAGGTAATTAACAATGTAATAATAAGGTAATTGCTAAAAATTCTCACTACAATTCGATGAATAAAGGATAACAAAGCAAAAGTAAAATAAAAGGGTACCTTTTATGATATAATTGATTTGACGAAGATTAATTGCCTAATGCCACATGTTTTACATCATTCTAACCCTACATAGTAGTCGTAATCATTTCACAATAGTTTTATAATAATCATATTTCGCAAAAAATAGTTTATTAGGAATAGCCATACAAATAATTTCATGAATTAAATTAACCAGTAATTCATGTCATTCCTTTCAAAAGCAAGTCCTATACTTATATATCTATCACTCCCCATTCCTTTATCTTAGTCAATGATAATGATAAGTTATCGAGTATTTAAATACTTACATAGGAATCCTGTTGATTTGGTGTAGGACCTGTAGTACCATTTTGTTTGTCACTCACGCTACTAACGTTTCCTCACGAAAAATGTATATTTGTAATTATAAAAAATATCATCGATAACCTAATTCCGTAATTTTCCTAACCACGCAAATTACCGCTGTAAACTCTAAAAGCATTAGTAATCTTGAATAATACTAACAAACACTTTTTGTCTAAAAAAAATTAAAACATAAATTGAATACTCCTGCCATCTATCATTGAAGAGCTACGATGAAAACTATTAAACTCTATGAACTTCCAAAACTACACTTCATTTTTAAAGCACTCTACTACTACCCTTTCAATGTTTTAATTTACTTTTTAATTAATCCTAGTTTTTTTATTTCTTATTACTGAGACCTTTTGTGTGCTTTCTACGCATCCAAATTATTAAAAATTCATTAGCTTTTTCATTATAGATGACACTGTTCTATAGTCAAATTAATTTTTAAATTTTAATTAATAAAAGTAGGCAATGTATTCTCGTTTGTTTAATTTCTCCATTTTTAATAGTTTGTATTTTCGAAGCGATTTAATAATAAAGTGTTATTTAAAAGAAAATTAAATAAAAATTTAATTCATAATCACCAGAAAAAAAAAATACATCAATAGTGGTAAATAATACAATGGAGCCTGATCAACGAATCAGTAAGAATACTATTTTATAAAATTGTGCATATAATGTGAGAATACATGTCTTGCAGTTTGTGAAAAAGCTTTTTTAATTCTGTTTTCCTTTTTTTTCTCTTGTTGGTTAATGAGACACTACAAAAATTAAAAATTGTGTCACACCTCCTCCCATTTTTAGTTTCTAACCTCAAATATTGCCAATGGTTTGAAATATTTACTATTCAGTAATTTATAAGTTATTTTTTTCGTTTAATGCTTAAAACATTCATTAATAATGTACAGCTATCATAGAAAAAGAAAAAGTTGGTTGACTTGTGACTGAACAATAACATTTTCATTAATGTTTTTTATTTTAGGGACAAAAATTACACCACTAATTATCTTAGCGTTTGCAGTGCACATATTATTGCTTTTGAGTGTGTTGGATATTTATTTCACTTCTCCACTTGAGCATGGCATGATTCATCACAGAGCAAATATAAGCAATCCACCTGCAAGAAGATTAGTTCTACTTCTTGCTGATGGTTTACGAGCTTCTGCACTATTCAATAAGGACATGCCAACTGCTACACCTTTTCTGTAGTAAGTAGCTTATTTGACATTGAAATTCCTAATAATTTGTTCTAGGGATGTGTGTTTTCTATACTATCCTTATACATAGCATAGCTTTCACTTTTTGGACTTATTTCAGCTCAATTAAAGAAAATGAAGGAGCTTGGGGTATAGCTCATACCCAAGTTCCAACTGAATCAAGACCAGGGCATATTGCTATATTTGCTGGGTTTTATGAAGATCCTAGTGCAATTTTCAAAGGTTGGAGAGATAATCCTGTTGATTTTGATACAGTAATAAATCAAAGTACCAAATCGGTCTGTTTTGGAAGCCCTGACATAGTTAATATGTTCAATAAATGTAAAATGAAATTATTATTGAACAATTCCTTAGGTTTTACCAAATTTTTATTATATAGATAATTATTCACACATTACTTCATATTATTATGATCCATTGATGGAAGACTTTTCTGGAAAATGGAAGTCAGTGGTTTTGGACCAATGGGTTATGGAACACTCAAAAAAATATATCCAATCAGGAAGACTTTCTGGTTCACAAGATGGAGTGATTGTATTTCTTCACTTGTTAGGAATAGATACTGCAGGCCATAGCTTCAAACCAGTTTCAATGTAAGTTAGAAGTATAAAAAATTATCATTGTATTGTTATATTTCTTTTTCTAAAGGGAATATAAACTGAACATCGAAGAATTAGATAAAGAAATTAATCTATTTGTAAAATTCTTTACAAACTACTTCCATGACAATGACACTGCCTTTATATTTACATCAGACCATGGAATGACTGACTGGGGTTCCCATGGTGCTGGTTCAAAGGATGAGACTGAAGTTCCATTTATTGCTTGGGGATCAGGGATTCCTAAAACAGCTGAACGTCACGATTTAAATTTAACTGACATAGCACCTTTGATATCAGCTTTATTGGGGATTAATTTTCCTACTAATTCATTGGTATTTCATGTATATTTATTTATATATTAATCGTCCCTTCAGTTTGTCTATCTTTTTTCAAATTTACTTATACTTTTATAATTTCAAAGGGGATTACTCCACTGCATTTTTTGAATGCTCCTATAAAAGATACTGCTCAAATAGTATATGCTAACGCCTTGCAACTGTATGAATTATTTATGGCTAAAGAGAAAAAAATAAAAAAGAATCCAATTGTTGTTTTCAAACCTTTCTATAAACTGCCTAAAGAAAAGTTAATTGGCTGGAAATCTTACATGGAAGATCTCTTTCAAATGGAAAATTACCAGGAAGTTGTAAGAAAGTATTTTTTTGTTTATTTTCCTTTTAAACTAAATATCTTTTAATTACAGATAAAGTTTACAGAGAATGTTATTAATAATCTTGTGGAGGGCATCAAATATTATAACAGTTATTTCCAAATATACCTATCCTTATTGTCCACATTAGCATTTATTGGATGGCTTCTATATTTAATATCTTGGCTGCCGATTTTCTCCAATGTTTATAGTAGCATTGGCACTGGCGATTGGAATTATCATAATATTAAAGAGAAACCTCTTTCTGTTGTATTTCTTTTTCTTAACGTCATCGGCTTCGTAATTTCCCGAGGTTAATATCAATTTATTACAATAACCACAAGGTTCTATAGTATTGTTTTTAATTTCTTTTAGCTATGGGTTTCATATATTATTACACATTGTATGTTTTGTTTCCTATGGCAAGCTGGTATTTAGTTTACCTTAGATCTAATTATATGAGACTTCTCTATAACTGGTTAATGCAATTCAAAGTGCGCACATTACTATCATTTGCTATTACTTACGGAATAGGTACAGAAATGTTGGTAAGTTGTTTCCTTTTTAATAAAACAAAAAGTAGATGCGGTATATAGGTATGGCACATCTTCGCTGACCTTANTTGTTCACATAAGTGAATTTCCACCACTCGAAGCAATGGTGCTAACAGTTTCGAGCTCACAACTAGTAAGGCTAATTCAAATTATTATTGACATTGATAGCTTTAATTCAAAATAAACAGCAGCCATATCAGCTGTTCAACAAAACAAAACAAATGTTATAAGTCAGTTATAAATCATCAAACAACATGAAATTATAAGATTTATTAAATTGGATCTGTTCTAATAGTGTTTTGCAGTGGATCAGGGATATTTATTTTCTATAGAACATGGATTCTGATAATGATTTCCGAAATCAATTAAAAATAAGATTTAATGAAGAGTTTTCTAAACTTGTTGCTTCAAAAGGTGTTAACTCTGGTTTTATGAACAGCGAACAGTATAAAGATACAATTGAATGTGTTAAAGAAGCTAAAGTAACGACATCAAAAACTCCTAAACAGTATCGCCGAATTAAACGTTTCGATATTTTTTCTGTGGGTAAAGTTGAAAGACTAATTACTCCTGTCTCATCAAACCATGAAGACTTTAGGTACTATGCTACGAATGAAGAAATGTTCGATATCATACATGAAACGCACCTGTCCATTGGGCATGGTGGTCGTCAAAGAATGGTTCAAAAAATTAATAAGGTATACAAGAATATAACACAGGAAATAATCTCGATTTATCTTAGTTTGTGTATACCATGTAAAATGAAGTTAAAAAATGCAAGAAAAAGTGTTGTGATAAAACCAGTGACACATTCTGAAGTAAATAATCAAATCTACAGCAGGTGTCAGGTAGAATTTATAGACATGCAGTGTTATCCTGATGAACCGTATAAATTTATTTTAGTTTATCAAGATTATTTAACTAGATTTGTACAGCTTAGACCACTACAATCTAAATCAGTGAATGAAACTGCTAAAGAAATGTTAGACATATTTTGTATATTTGGAATTCCAATGATATTAGATATGAATGAAGGTGAATTTTGCAGCCACTTAATAGAGGAGCTAACAGCTATGTGGCCTGGACTTAAAATTATTAGAGCAAAACCTCGTGATAGTCAACTACAGGAAAATGTTGAAAGGTGCAATAATGATATAGAGAAAATTCTTACAACTTGGATGCAAGAAAACAATTCAAAGAATTGGTCAGAAGGTTTGAAATTTGTACAAGTAATGAAAAATCGCGTATATCATCCTGGAATAAAACGTTCACCCTACAAAGCCATGTTTGGAATGGATTTAAGAATGGGTTTATTCAGTTGTAGTTTACCAAGGGAACTTATTGAAGATATCAGCACTGAAGAAGAACTTTTATATGTAGCAAAAGAAATTCATATAGAACAAAGTAATTAATTGGAAATATAGAATCATATTTTTGGAATATAATAATTGCAGTTCTTCACAGTTGGGCAATTATGAAAGATATTAGTAATTTATTAAATAAAGTAACTTTTTTATGCAGCTGTATATTTTATTGAGTGGTGGAATAGAGCCGGTCTTTATAGTATTATTCAGTTTATTTACTTTTACTTGGGTATTTATTGAAAAACAAGTTTCTAATCAACAACTAAACATTTGGACTGTGCCTTTCAAGGATAATGCCTACAGCTTACCCGAATATAGAGGAGATATGAGAAAAGTATTTGCATTTGTATCCTTTTGTGGCATACGCTTTACTTTTAAAATTAAAAGAAAAATTCCGTTTGATTATTAAAATTAAATTCGTTATTTTTCCTTAATTTTGTACAGTTCTCATTCATAATGTTGGCATTTTTTGGAACAGGAAATTTATCAAGCATTAACTCCTTTGACCCCACTTGGACCCAGACCTTCGTTACCGTTTACAAACCTTACTTAATGACTACACTCATTGGTATAAAAATAACTATTCCTTTCCTGATATTAATGTGCTGTTTCTTGGCTATTGTAAAAATTACTAACGTGGAGATCAAGCACGTTTTCACACTTTTACTTCTCTTATGTGACTGCATGGTACTGCACTTCTTTTTTGCCATAAAAAACCAAGGTTCTTGGCTAGAAATTGGCATGAGTCTATCCCGTTTTATTATAGCCCTGGTGACTACTTTGACAGTTTTACTGTTCTACTTTGTATCCAAAATTCTCACTAGTCTTACAACTGAACAAGTTGTACGCTTTATTAAAAAAGGTGAATATTAAAAAATTTATTTACTGTTGAATGTGAAACAATATCTGTGTTATCACATATCACCTACATGTCTCTACTTAGTGGTTTTTCTCGATGGTTCACGTTCATTAATTTAATATTTGTTACATTGTTCATATTTCGTTAATTTATAATTTGTTATATGTGTCTTTGACCTACTGTTAACTTGATAAACAGTAACAGTATTACAATATGTGATATTACTGTTTAGATGATAAAGTATTATAATTTTGTAATGAAATAGTTTAAAAGTATGTATTTGTTGACCTATAAATGGGAAAATAAAAAATCTCTACGTTGTGAAAAAACAAAGCTGTTTTATTGTTGTTTTATCACTCCTACACCAAATTNCTTTAATATTAAGTATTTGAAAGTAATACTACAACACAACAACTAGAAAACTTTACCAAGGAGTGGAACAAATTTACGTAATTAAAGATGAATTCGTCTTTTTATCAAATCAACTGCATAACCAGTTGAAATAATTGTTAACACTCTGGATACGAAATATGATAATATTACTGCAACTGCTACAACGACAGCTACAATAAATTTAGTTATGTTTATACTCTTGTCCTCCCATGTATCATCAATGTTCAACACCAAGAAAAATTGTACAACTATCGCATAACATATTATTACAACAAGTGTTAGGCAATGACTGAGATTCATATTAGTTATCTTTATAATACTCAAAAAGCAACACATTGCTATTAAAAATGGAATAAACATTTTTAACACATATAAACAAAAAATTACATTATGGTAAGTGTTAGGAACAAACGCTGCAGCTAAAATATTATCATAAGAACCTAAAGTTGATAGGTCATCAGTTCCAAATAAGCCCAGGAATGCAAACGTAATCTATTAATGTTTAGGTAAAGTATACCATGCAAATATAATTTTTTAATTCCTTTCAAGAGATATTAGCCTTAAGATAGCATTACTGGTATTTTTTCAAAAAAAGGATACAAATGTTAATGCTCTTCTTATGTCTTCTTTAAAAAATGGAAAATTTACTGAGGCGTTATGAGCAAATGAAATGAACCAAATATTTCTCTCTTGGTTTGTAATGTGTTGTTCAGCTATCACCCAAAGCAGTAAAAAGAGGCTGTACACTACAATAAAAATTGATTCCAGTCCCTCACTTAAAAGAATATATAATGGAACAAGGGCTAAAACAATATTTATAACGCGATATATCACCGCACTGGAAGAAAATAGGGGTAGTATTACTGCAGCCACTAAAAAACAAATGTACAACATAAAACTCAATCACCACAGCTTTTAGATTGTTTCATACCTAAAACCATCCATGAGACGCTGTAATTGAATATAAAAGGTTCACCTTCAAGTTGAAATAGAAATCTAACAGTAATAACATTTAAATATGCCAGTAAAGAGATGGTAATTTGCAAAAGGGTTGACAAACGTAAAAATAGACCAAGACTAAATCCATTGTTCCTTTTTTCAGAATAATGAATTAAGCAATTAACGACGTATGAAAACATAGAAAACGAGATAAACCTAAAAAAAAAATACAAACGTTACAAAACAATGCATATAAATTAATCACATAATATCAAAGATCAATGTGTTGTAAAACTAAATAATAAAATTTACAAAATAAGATTGAATTATTTTGTAAAATTTTCAATTCAAATTAAATATAAATGATAATTGTCATAGTTTGCGTTGAAAAATTGTCTAATGTTATCAACTTACAAAAACCATAAGCTGCTTTGAGTGCGGGTTATTGGCAGTACCCGAGATAAGCACAGCAAACAGCCCAGTAAAAACCACAAAGCTGTTACAGGGCCTTGATTGGTGTGATTATAAATATACAATATGTTTCCAAAAACAGCAAAAATTAAACTATGGCGAACAAGAAATGAACGAATCTGAAATAACATTAAATAAACATTAAGGATCACAAAAAAAATATTTCCTATTACCAGTAACTGTATGGTTACAGTGCAAATAGCAATCGACTTGAGCAGTTTCTTAAAATTTAATTGTGCGAGCCAAAGGTATAAAAGCCACAAATGGCCAAGTCTATTGTATACCAAATACCAGCTCGTCATAGGGAAAAGTATATACAATGTGTAATAATATGTTAAGCCAAGAACTAAAATAAAAAAAGAAAAGCAGATCTATTAATATTTAACGAGTTTCTTAAGCTTCCAGAAATGTAGGCTCTATAAAAAATTAGTTATAAAAAAGAAAATTACAATGAGAAATACTTAAGCAGCTGCAATTTGCTACAAAATAGACAAAAGACATAGTTTTTTCTCGTAGATTGCGGTAACACCAATCACCGCTGCCGACAGCCCGAATATAAACGTTAGAAAATATCGGTAACCAAGACACCAGATAAAGCAACCATCCTACGACAGCCAATGAAGCCATTCTGGCATGTAGTAATTTAAAATAGCTGTTGTAATATTTAATTCCTTCTATTACTTTTTCAATAATATCTAATGTTGAAAGAATCTGTTGAAAAAACCGGGCATTATTGTTAAATTTTAATAAAAACGTTAAAAAATACTAACAATATCATCATATCGGTTTGTACTGAAAAAATCAGTAACAACAGAACGCCAATATGTAATTCTGGGTCGTGACATTTCAAAGTAAGGTGTGAATGTAAAAATTAGAGGTCTGGATTTTACTTTTTCTTCCTTAGTAAAAAACGTTTCAACTAGTTGCAGTGCATTAGCAGTTATGATATAAGCAGCATCTTTTCTTTTAACATTTAAATAATCCAAAGGAACAATTCCCTAAAATAAATATTTCTGCTGAACCACAAGCCATTTAATATCAAAGCTATGAGATCAGTTCCTCATTCTACATATTTTTTAAACAATTGTAACAATAAAATAAACGTACCACTGAATGAATAGGGAAATTTATCCCAAGTAAAGCAGAGATAAGAGGAGCAATACTTGTTGAATTTATATCCCTGCGATGTGCTGATTTCGTAATTCCCGCACCCCATGCAATTATAGGTATTTCTGTTTTGCTTGTAGATCCAGGAGCTCCTAAGCCCCAAGTAGTCAGTTTCAAATTTGATGTTAAAATATATGCCGTTTTTTCATCTTTGTAGTACTTTTTCAGAAATATTTCAAACGCTTTTAATTCTTTGTCTATCAGCGGCATATTAAATGTTGCTCTCCTGAAATGTAAATAGTTATGTTATGAAAAATAAAATGTTAACAACAAAAAGCATTAAATAACTTTTAATAATAAAAAAAAATTTTATACGATAAAATAATTACTTATTTTTGGCTGTTAAATGCAACAGTATTATCATTCCATTTGTAGAACGTGTAGAAGCACTTTTATTCAAATATTGCTGTGCCTTCTTGAATGCCCATTGCTGTGTTCCAATTGCATTCTTTTCTTCGAAAATAACTTCATCATGGGGGTAAAACTTGACATGGATAAAATAGTCTTAAGAAAAAGTAGTGTTAGATACTGAAAAACTTAATAGTTTTGACAACGGCTCTAAATCATTCACAAANATAGTTACTTACATATATTAAGTGAATCAATAAATTCAGAAGTTCCAAAAATTATAGATTTTTTACTCTGACTTAATACTGTATCAAACTTTAGTGCTTCTCCTTTCCAAATTTTTAAAATTTCAATAGGATTCACATACATTCCACTTAGTAAAGAAACATGTCCTGGTTTTGATTCTGTAGGCGCTTGAGTATGAGCTACTCCCCAGCTAGCCCTATTTTTTGTTACTGAACTGTAATAAACAAATTGTTTATTGTATAAGGTTTTATCATTTAGTCCTATAAATACACTTACTAAAGATATGGTGTAGCAGAAGACATATTCATGGTGTACAATGATGAAGTTTGTAGGTCATCAACAAGAATGAATACCAATCTTTTTGCAGGAGGATCGTCTATTTTCGCTTTATAATGTTTCATACCGTCTTCAGAAGGAATTGTTAAGTAAATATCAACTACAGTGAGGAACACTAAGATGTGTACCACTACAGTTAGGAGAAGAAGCGGTGTATGCTTTGCCCCTATAAGTAGTGTATTTTCAACTGTTAAAATGTGTTATGTTGAAAGTTTTTATAACTTAAACTAGCCTAAGATTAGTTATCTGTAGTTATTTTGTTTAGGATTATCACATTAATTATGAAAATTATCTCCAAAACATATACCAATTTTTGAAAAACTTTGGGGTTAGAATTTTGAATGCAACGGTTCATTTTATATTTTTAGGTAGTGTTTCGTTATTGTAATATCGGAACGTTTATTTTTAAAAAAATACATTAAAATTAACTATTACACACAACAATAATTAGTAAAACAATGTCAATTATAAGTTTATATCTTATAACATTTAATATTCATTACTTAACGTTTACTTACTCGTTCTTCGATTTAATTCCATTCTTTAGGTGTTTAATACACCTAATACTCTTTAACTATTTAATAACTACTTGTCTTTAAGAAACCAAAACAGAAAATACACTTAGAATACACTTGTTCAATTAAAACAAATTTGCATACAAATTTGAAATAGCGAAAATAACAACGTCCTCTATAGAGACAATGGGTAACTGATGGGTAATAGATAGATAATAGAATAATCTGTGGATGTAGAGATAACTACTGCCATGTCGATGGTATTGCTAGCCATTACGCTTATGTATTACGCCATAGATAAGACGCCAGCTGTGCAGCTGTCGGCTTTTGACAAACAATCAAATAAAAATTTAAAGTCGGTATTAAACAATAATCTATCTATATTTTTTAATAAAATGGGTATGTTTTAACATATATAAATATAGATAACTCATTTACTTATAAGTCTTTTTCAGCATTTTCGACGGAGTATTCCTTAATTTTTGCATTAATGTTATCACTTTTAACATTTTCTGGAATGCAAATTTTTAAACCCTGGTTTGCTGTTTCCCAGTTAAATGTAATTTTTGGGGGTTACTTAGGATCGCTTTTATTTACATTTCTTTTAACTGTAGTTGGTAATTTTGAAAATTTAGTGTATGGAAAATCATATCAAATGAAAATTGTTCCAGAGGGTAATTTAACTTTATGGTGCTGTTAATTTTTCATTAATATGTGGTTTTTTTAGTTGCTTTGTGTCTAATACTTACTTTCATAGCAAGTGCTTCTATTCATCGTGTATGTGCAACAACAAGGTACTTTTACTTATATTTATATATTTTTTTTAAGAATTTCTTATCCTTATTTCTTTGTAGCATATTATTTTCTCTAGTGTATTTGTACTTCATCAATAGACATTCTCAAAGAATATATGCTGCTCCAACTGTGACTGTTACAGCTCAAAGTGGTAAAAAGAAAAAATGATTAAAACTTCATCATTAGATAGATGTTTTGCTTCAGCATTTTAATTTTCAGTTTGTCATGTATCATAATGATATACCACTTAAACGAAATTAAAAGTTGATAAACAATAATAATAATAATTTTTTATCAGTACTTGAGTTTTATTCGTATAGAAAATTAAAACACTAAACTGTAAAAAGATTCCTTTATTTAAATTCTATATTTTTATTACTGAAAAAGAATTTTACACAAGTTTACAACTACACATGCAGTTTTATCAATAGAAATATTAAATTTCTATACAGTTTCTGCCATATTAAAGGGCACAAAGTACAAATTAACAAATTATTAAAAAAGATAGTCATATGTAAAAGTTTAATAAAACTTTGATGTACAATTTAGAAAATTAAACGAATTGTAGAAAATAAGTGTGAACTTACATTAACTATACTTTTAAAAATTATACAAAGAAAAGAAATTATAATAAAACATATGTTCACCAATTGCAGGACCACCATGCACTGTGCAAAAGTTGTATGTCCAACGGAATCATTCTCATGCAATTCCGACAATTAAAAAAAAACATAATTTTCTTGCTGGCAGCTGTGATTTGTTTAGAAGGCCAATATGTACATTTTTAAATGAAACTTCCATAATAAAATTGACAAACAAAAATCACTTTCACATCTAGCTCGTCAATAGCGCTACATTTATTTCTTTGACCATTTTCACTCGATGTAACATTTTTTCCAAAGCATTTTTTGGCAATGGCATAGTTGAATACCACACTGGACTATCGGGTACACAAGAACGTTCAGGCATTAAGTAGAAAACGTCATTTCGAGTTTTCACACTCTCCGGACTGTAAATTCCACAAATTAATCACGTTTCGAAAATTTATTATTTACTTACCATTTCGTGAGGTAAAATTCGTATAGTTTTACCGGACACCGTAAAGGATTTTCTTCGTTTTCTTGTTGTTCATAAACTTTTTTCTTTCTAGCATTACCTTCTAAAACATTCCAAGTAAACTAATCTATCCATAAATAAAAAACAAATATTACTAAAAATACCTAAGGCGCTTTGTGGCGGATAAAACCTTAACAACACGTTCCTAGTGCCAGTTTTGTTGCCACCAGGCTGATTGGGATTTCGCTTCCAATGTTTCATTATATGGGAAAATGATAGCTGCATATGTTCATCAACCGTCTAAAAAAATTAAAAAATTATTGTTTATTCAATATACCCGAAACTTCCACTTACTGTTAAGTTAAAATGTTTTGTATTAAAAAATACCAATGTACTTAAAAGTACATGTGGAGAATGAGCCCCAAGTTGCTTGCTTTCCCATAAATGCTCTTCTTCGACACGAGTTACTATATAGTCTGAAAGTAAAATTTACTGTTAAGAAAACGGTTTTATTTTAAACAAATATAACTTACGAGAATCATTGTAAAGAACCGAGAATTTTCTAGCAACTTCATCCAAACAATCAGTAAATTTCTCATAATAGGGGTCACAGAAGATGTTATCAATTCGGCCATTTTCAAATAAGTATTGCTGAATACCCAAACACAAATAATAAATCGTATCGGGGGCGTATTCCTGTCCGTTTGGTTTTCGAACTTCTTTAACAAAAAGACATAACGAATAATTTAACTCATCTGCTGTAAGTTGAAGAATTTCAGGTTTGAAAAGTATCACGCGCTTCGAAGACTTTTCTAACTCTGCGTTTTTGGTTGTCACCCATTGTTTCCAAGCATTTACCCCAAATGTATACTAAAGCAAAATATTGTTATCAGTTCAAATAAGTTAATAAAATAATAATAATAATAAATAATTAACCTTTAGACACATGTTGGCATCAGGCTTTTCCACCGGTTCAGGGGGAGCAGGTGGTTGAGGCGGTTCCAACATTTGCATTTCCTGCTGGTGATGTGTCGAACGACGCCCTCTTTTGCTTGGGTAAGCTCGACTGGATCCTCGCATTCCTCTTTTTCTACCTCTCATAGACTGCCTTTCCATCATGCTATGCATTGGCTGAGGATCGTCAACTGATTCGTCATTTCCTACAAATTAAAAACTCATTTTTAAAGCAAATAGTTCTTTATTTTAGCCTTTAAAATACCTGTACCGTCAGTAGTTTGCGAGGCGGTAATGGTATTAGCTGTTAGAGCCCCCTCTAAATCGACAGCCGGCTCATCTAACTCTGTGGCCATTTTTAATGCCATCTGCAATACGTCCTCCCCAAAGGCATTTGATGTATCCACAGGTTCGGGGCTAAAGCTATCTTCTGGGCCACCTTTAACATTATTTATTATTACTTATACTGAAGAATATCTTTGAAAAATTAATTTACCAGCAGCGTCGTCATCTTCACCACTGTCAGAATCTGTGTTTTCTTCTTTTTTATCAGCAGCTACCATTTCAGCCATCATTAACAATTCAGCTTCAAATGGATCAGTGGGAATTTTAACTTGTATTTTCTACAAAATAGTTTCTATATTTATCAGAAACAAGCAAGTAATAAATACACGTTCTTTACCTTTATTTCTTTCATAATTCCATTAGCAGAATTTCTGGTCGTAGGAATAAAAATGGGAACTGGAACGGGTAAAGGAAATGGTATTGGCACCGGATATGGCATAGAATACATTGCCATAGGGCACGGAACGTATATAGGTACTGGTATAGGAATTAAAATCTTTTTGTCTTCCAATTTAGCTGTAAGAAGAAATTATAAGTAACATTATATTCAATTATTAAAAACGCTGTAATATTACTTGTTTGTGTTTCCTTGTTTGTCACACAAGGCTTACAGCTTGTGCCTTTATTTGTTGAAATAACTTTGCACATGGTAGCTATGTTCCTTTGCATCGGAAGAGGACGAGGTTTAACAATTATCTGCTGTTTAATTTGCGTTTTGATTTGTGTAGATGCTTGGGAATTAGCCGGAGAACTGTTATTTGATGTGGCAGTCGACAGTGCATTACTTTTTGATCTGGAAGATCTTGTTGATACAGTAGAAGGACCATTGGTTGATGCTAAAGATTGTACACTGGTTATAACTGGAATTGTTGGGACATCGGCTGGTACTACTGTTAAAAAAATAAGTTTTTATTAAACATTATTAATTAAATATCTTAACTAAAAACGAGAGACTTACATGGATCTGAAGCGGCTTTTGCAGTGGCTCTCCTTGTTCTTTTAGGAGCACCAGTAGGTACAGGTACATCTTCACTAACTTCATTAAGTGTAATTGGTGCCTTAGAAAACTGATTTTGAAATGCCATAACGCAAGAATAAGAACAGAAATTTCTTATAGTTGCATCTGACATTGTTAAGTGGTACAAGGGATGTAGAAACTTTAAGCAGTGATCACATTTAATTCTAAAAAAAATTAATCATTTAATAATACTTAAAAGAACATTAGTCTTTAAAACTTACTTTCTCGAGTTTACAGCATTAACTGAAACCTGGTACAAGTTAAGACAATTTAGTGAACACATCATTAACACCTGTCCATTTGGAACAGCTTTCTTTATCATGTCAAAATTGTATTTTTTCACTTTGCACCAACTGCAAGGTACAATTTTTCTGTGAGAAATAATATAAATATTTTGGCAACTTTTTGAACAAAAACTGTGTTGTGCTCCATCATAAAATATACAATTCTCTTCTAGAATTTTATTATCGACGTAATTTTTACACATATCACATTTACCTGTAAGAAACAGAAACTGTTTAGTCTTACTGTAGCCTGTATTATATTACAATGTTTCTTAACTTACCTGGTGTTATATTATTAACAAATTTAAAGGCAACAAAACATGGCTCTGAGCAGAATAAATTTAATTTGTTATCATGATTAAACTCTATTGTGATTGGTTTTTCATTCAAACAAACGGAGCATAATAATCCAGTTTTAGCACTTAATTTTTTGTTATTACTCATAACATCATATTTATCCATACAGTTTTGTGAGCAAAAATCTTTGAACTGTCCTTTATCACCAACAGGTGCCAGGAAGCCATCCCCAGCACCTGACATATCTTTCTGACAATAAGAACAGACTTTTAGCCCTTTTTTGTACTCTTCTAAACATGAACTGCTACAAAATTGTCTTATATCATATCCAAATCGAACACAGTATTTCCCCAAGCAATTGGATCTAACTTCTGATTGGCAACTTGCACAGTTTGAACCTATTTTCTTTTGGTGTTTTGCTAAAGAATATATAAATTAAGAATTTTTCCTAATTTTACAGAAAAATAATTACTGTATTTACCTAAACAAAATTCATTACAAAAGTCCATAGTTTCCCAAGACAAATTATTCTCTTGATTTGTAACTTTTTTGTTACACTCGGAGCACTTTCTAATAAAATTTACTTTTGCTATCATGTTATCATTGCTAACACCATCAGATAGATTTTTAACTCTTAAATCTCCTTCCAAACAAATATTTTTTTCATTGTTTTCCGATTTAAAAATTGATAGGCAATTGTCATCACACACATAAGATGTATTTGTATTTAATGTGACAGTATATTTAGATTTTCTAGGCTAAAAATTATTCTAATATTACTTTTACAAATTGAAAGAACATATTTCTTACCAAACAACACTGAACACATGTATGAACATTTTCATCAGTGTTCGTTGCTACTATATATTTTTCCTTAGATGCTCCAGCACCATCAAGCTGTCCAGAATCATTCGAGCCACTTTCTGCACTTATTACTTCTGCTGGATCTCTCAAAGGTATCATAGCTGCTGCAGCTTCTTTTTCTTCTTGTGATATGATACGTTCAGTGTCTGGAATAATGCATAATTCTTCATCAGCCCCTTGTTGTTCTGCTTCATCAATATTATTAGAATCTTCGTCAATTTGTCCATCAGAACCATCTGATGCTATTGGATCTTCTTGAGGCTCATCGTCATCGCCTATAATTTTTTTTCATAATTAGAGAAAAATTAGTAACTGTGTAAAAATTATTAATGTAATTCATACACTAACCTGCCATATCTTGACCACCTGCTGATTTGTCTTCCTTTTCATTTTCAGTACTGACATGTACAAATACTGTCTTTTCTGTATTGTCTCTTTCATCATTTTCAAAATCAACTCCCGCTTTATCTTGAGTTTCACTGTTTTGCTCTGCATCACTAGACTTTTCATGAAGGTTATTTTCTTCAGAAGAATTTGTTTCAGCATCTTTATTTGTTTTACTCTGTTTGCTATTAACATTATCATCTTCTTCATCTTCATCTTCCTGGACACTTTCCCCATTTTTTGTAGATGTCTCTGTTGAAATTTCAGCATCCTCATTAGTCCTTTCTTTTTCAAAAGAATCCACAGTCTCTTGCAATTTACAAGATTTTTCTTCAATTGCAGTTGATGTTAAGTTTTCACTATTTTCGTTACTGGTTTCTGATATACTTTCATTTGTTTCAAAACTCTGACTTTCAAACTCTTGTTCTGCTATTATATCATCTGCATCTTTTTTACTACTTTCAACACTACCACTACTTTCAGAGGCAGTATTATCAATCTTCTTAATTTGAGAACATTGTTCTTTTATATTCTCCTCATTGCTTTTTATTGATGTAGGTTTATCAGTTTGTGAAGTAGTTTCAACCTCCATGGAAGTGTCTTCTGTTGAGTATTCCTTAGCTGGACTGGAAATTGGTAGATCAATGTCCATTTCTGACTGGACATTTTGCACACATTCTGATGCTACGTTCTGCTTATCTACACTTTCTGATGCTACATTCTGCTTATCTACACTTTCTTCAACATTATTTAACAAAGCTGCTTCACTAGCTTCTAAATTTTGCAACACTGAATCTACGATATCACTAGTATTAACATTAATGTCTGCATCATTACATAAAGTTTTCAAGGATTCACTTTTGGGAACATCAATATCACTCATATTAACTATAATACTCTCTGAATCATTATTAATGTTATTTTGTACTATTTCACTAAACTGGTCATTAACTCCAGAACCATCTGAAGATTTCTTCTCAGAAAACCCAGATTCAATTTGCTCAGTATTATCCAGTGACTCCATTGAACTAAAATGTTCAACATTAACAAAGGCAACACTTCTTTCAGATATATATTCAAACCTGCAGATATTATTTCTAGGATTATAAAAGTTGTTTCTTCATCATACACACCAGCTAAAACAAAGGTGTAAAAATTCTATTATTTATCTACTCAAAAATGAATATATTATACTACAAAACCTGTGGCTATTACATTTATTTATAAAAATCAACTAGTAACAATTGACATTATTATTAATAAGCCATGCTTTAGTATCACTATTTTGAATTAATAAACATGCCCTTGCTAAGTTATACTCCCGCGCTTATGTACAAAGACCACGTTAAACAACAAACTATTTACACTGCATGCTAACTTCATTATTTAAATATTACTAGGTAATTTCGGAAACATATTAACTTTTAAACAGATACTGCATCAAACAAATTTAAAATGCTCAGTTTTTTGATCAGGGCCGGCGTTTATGGGAACGTTTGATTGTTTTATGTCACTCGTTTTGAATGTAAATAACACACAGGCTTTCATAAGAACGAATTATTCCTACACATAGCAATTAAATTAAAAAAACATTTTAGTATTATTTCACCTCTAATAGTTAACAAATAAATTTGAGAAACGTAAAATTGTTTCAACGTCACAAACACCTTAACTACCGCGACGTACGCCACAAGCTACATAATGGAGGATTCGACTTTAATACGCAGAATCGTTATTTGCTATTAGGAATACATTTGGCGGTAATAACAAAATATAAAAAATTAGTTTCTTAGTAGTAATCAAATTAATTTCATTGAAATAAGGACATCAAAAACGTTTAATAATGTAACATTAAATAGTATTAAACAGCGTTTGTTTATAATTAAGAACAATATTTTATTTATGACTGTAATAAAATAATAAGTAAAAATTAGTCTTACCATTAGAATAAAAAGTTATCGTTTTTATTTCTTTACTATTTTTTGAAAGAACAATTAACTATACAGCAAAGTAGACTAATTTAAGATAATTAAAAATTACTTGTATAGATACTCTATGGTACCCTTCACTAATCGTAAATACTCTATGCGAAAGAAAAAATTGAAAAAGCGTGGGAAAAAGCATGTTTAAAGAAAATAGGGCGATATCATATTCTATTAAGGGTTAGATGAACTTTATCAACTTTTATTGAAAACATGTCTAAATCACAATCTACTTTTGCTGTATATAAACGAATACACGAATAAAATCAACATTTTCCCCTTATGCTTTCAGCTAACATGATTGGGGAAATACCAAATATATCGGCATTTTATAGTAAGGGCGTAAATATGAATTCTTAAGGTCAATGGACATTCGTTTCTATAAGTGAAGGTTTAGTTTGCTCTCGGTGTATAGTGGCATAAGATTCACATTATGAGGGGTTTCCATTAGGTAATGTTCACACTATGGAATTTTTACTGTAGTTATTACGATAATTTGTAACAGCAATAAAAATAAGTCAATATTAAAGTACGACGTTTATTTGTCAAGTTTACATACAACAAATACGTCTACAAAAAATGTTTACATAATTGATATATAACAATTTTTGAAAATAGTATTGGTGACTTTATAATCCCTGAATATCAGCTATTTATCGAAATACGAAAATGTAGAAAATCAGTCTTATTTTTAACTTACTCCACACAATAATAGTCTTCTGTCAACAGTTCCAACATATCATGTTGAAATTTTTGTTAGTTATTAAATATGAAATATAAACCGCACATAATAAAAATGAACATATATTTTTAAATTAAAATGAACAGTTTCGTGTATCAATTTAATTAAAAAGACATTTTAATAATTAATCTTGTCGAACGTTTTTAAAAAAATCGGAATGAAGTACTGGAATGTTATGAAAGAAGACTTAAGTTTGAAAATCGACATTTTTTTAATACATATAATTTTCAGCATCCTCATTAGTCCTTTCTTTTTCAAAAGAATCCACAGTCTCTTGCAATTTACAAGATTTTTCTTCAATTGCAGTTGATGTTAAGTTTTCACTATTTTCGTTACTGGTTTCTGATATACTTTCATTTGTTTCAAAACTCTGACTTTCAAACTCTTGTTCTGCTATTATATCATCTGCATCTTTTTTACTACTTTCAACACTACCACNTATAAACACATATTTCTACTACTATAACATTCGAACTAAAAAAAATGTATTACTGAAATTCATATATGCTCAAAAATCATGAAAATTGAAACAAACTGTTCAGCCTGAAAAAACTCTTGTGCAATTGTTCCAATCATTCACATCTCTCTTAAAAAAAAACATTGAAATCGCAAAATAGTTAACAAATGAAAATAAATAAGCACAATGTATAAAATAGAGAAACAAAATAAAGACGCTAAAATAACATAAGATTACTTTAAGATCCATATAAAGAAGCAACTGCTTGCATATTGGCATTAATTGTGGTAAGAGTTTGGAAAATTATACGAAAGCTGGGCCTGTCAGAAGGCTTTTGTTGCCAACACTGTTTCATAAGTTCATAAACAGGAACTGGGGTATTTTCTGGGCTTGATAACACATTTCCTGCTTTTAAGAAACGGACAACCTCTTCATGCGTCATCCCATAGTATGGTTGTAGGGCAAACGAAAATATTTCCCACAAACATACACCAAACGCCCAAACATCAGATTCTGGTGTGTATTTATTATAAAGTATACTCTCTAAAGGCATCCACCTCACCGGGATAGCGTCATGTTCATCACCTTTATAATAATCCTAAATTCATTTTCAATTAGATTTTCAATTTAATCAAAATTTATTATAATTAAAAGTTACATTTAGGGCAATAGAGCTCCAACAAGATGGTTCGATTTTCGCCTAAATTTAATTTTAAATTGAAAAAAATATTGAATTACCTGTAAATAAATTTTCTGAGAAAGACCAAAGTCAGCAATCTTGACAACCATGTTCTCGCTTATTAAGCAATTCCTTGTGGCTAAATCGCGATGAACAAACTTTCTGTCTGATAAATATACCATTCCAGATGCAATTTGAAGTGATATATCAAGTAATTCTAAATGGCTTAATCTATTATCTCTATACACATCCTGACTTTCATCTACTAGGTTTTTTATAATGTAATTGCTTGGAGAACAATGTCTAAAAATAACAATTATAAATTCAGAATTTTGTTTTTAAGTAAAAAAAAGTTGCACTACCTTAAGAATTCATTTAGGTCCCCTTTACCCATATATTCAAAGAGTAGACACATTGGTTTACCAATAGCACATACTCCCAACAGCTTTACTATATTAGGATGATCAAATTCAGCTAACAGACTTGCCTCTTTTTCAAAATCATCTTGTAAGTCTTCAGATGCTTCATCTTTCAACATTTTTACAGCTACTATTGTAAATTCTTCTCCGGGAACAAGATCTGGAGCTTTAGCTTGAAATACTTGTCCAAAAGCTCCTTGCCCTAGATCTCTCAAAAAAATTATGTTATTTCTAGGATACTCTAATCTTTCCAATTTGGGATTTAAAGCTGCTCCTGTTCTGCATTTTAAAAAATATGTATTTAAACTGTAAACTTTGTTACATTATTACAAACCTGTGATAGTCAATATTGCTTGGCAGTTTATCTAAATCTATATTTACTTCATTCATTTCAGTAGCAGTTGGATTGTAACCATGTTTATGTTTGTAGAAACGGTGAGCAGCAAAAATCAGCAATAAAATAAGTAGTACCACAAAAAGTCCAATACCAGACACCAATAGAACAAATGTTGGTGTAAAATACTTATCCATAGCTAGACCATCTTTCATATTTTCTTTAGTAATAGTAGAGTTAGCACATACTGGTATATCACAATGCTGCCATCTTACACTTGAATTGGTTGTAAAACACCATGGTGCATGCTCTTCTCCACCTGCATTACGACAATAGTTTTCAGAATTTTTCATCTCTGAAAAAACATCAGGTGGGCGTGTATGAGTATGAGGGAACTGTGAGTCCCAACGTTGGCAATCTAAACCATATTTTGTTTTATTCATTTTTCCTTGATAAAAACGACCTCTTCCAATTATACAATCATCTAAAAGAATCCTCTTCAATGAAACTGAACCTCATGACTGAGTCTTTACTTACATGTTACTTCATCTAGTTTCATTTCTGTAAGACCAGCATATGAACAAGTACGAGTACTGTTCTCAGTTTTATAACTTGGCAATTTATCACAATCTGGTAGTTCAAAATGCCCTCGTGATGTCAAATATATTCCTTTTGCTTTTTTATCTTCTATAAGGGCCCAATCATTATAACAAAACTGTCCCCTTACTGCTATACAGTCTTCTTTACATAATGGCAAGCCATATGCTTTATTATTTTGCATAGAGCATTCAGGAAAAGCATATAAACATAGCAGTTTCTAAAATTTAAAGAACAACTATTAATTTCAACCAATTGAAAAATGGTTAATGTTACCTCAGCTGCACTACGACAAGGTTCCTTCAAACTTGTTATCAGTTCATTCCATAATCCCATCGTTATCTTTTCATTAAGCCATCCTCCTGTAGTATTTTTGGTCATTTTGAACCAAAAGAGTCCAGTACTGTTAAGATAACCACTACAAACTCTACCGTGATAAGGAGCACAATATCCGTCTTCTTCTGCATGATTCAATTTAAAAACGCACAGAAAATGAATCAAGAGGTAATAAAATATAAACATTTTCTTTTTTCTTGTAAAAGTATAGGCTTCATATAGGTTAATGTAAACAACTGATAATATTTCTACTTCATTATTTTAACTGGATGTAATACATTTAGAAGTCCTTTACAATATTCGCTTTTATAACATCATTTTCTGAAATTATTTTTAAATTACACTCGGTTTATTTAACTTTTGAATATAATTTGATTTACTTTATTCTGAAAATGTCAACTATGTATAACCATAGAATGTGTACCTACTGATATCTACTGTCAGTGTTGTGTCGCGGTTTACGGTTACACGTAATGGTAATGGTTACATTATCGAAACAAAAAGCAATAAAAAAAATATTTTATTTTTTTAAATAAGCTATTAAAAATTATGAAAAAAATATATTTGTATGCCCAGTAATAATCCCTTTTAAATGATAACCAACATGACACATGAGTGAACCTACAAAAAAAATATTTAATTGTATTGCACATATAAATATGTAACGATCTCCTTAACAGTCCGAATTTAAAGGAGAATCTTAAAAAGTATAATTTGTTCTTCAACCTAACCAAACCTTTAAATATATTTATATTAGAACGTTATGTAGTTTTAAGTAAAACAAAAAATAATCATTACAAAACAACTTTAATCCTAAATAGTTA
>NW_020438871.1:1786914-1830767 GCF_000699045.2 Agrilus planipennis | reverse complement strand
CCCTAAGTATCTATTATATTTTAACCTTTAAGACTAGGTTTTATATTGCTTCGGAACTAACGGCATTAATTCACTCAATCGAAAAATATTTTGTTAATATAATAACAATTTTTGATACAAGAATCTATTATTAAGAACTAAAAGGAATATTAATATGGGCATATAAACAAAATATCACATAAGAAAATAAAAACTGTTTAAAGAATAAAAAAAGTTACGCTTTTAAAGAATTGATGAAATACAAAACATATTTTGTAAAAAGAAACAAAAATAATAATATTATGCAATAAAAATAAGATACCTACTTTCATAATATTCACTGGGGATAAATAAAAAAAAGTAAAATAAGACTAACTAACGCAATAAATAAGAGAACAATGAACTGTAAACAAAAATAAAATAAAAACGTCTAGCAACAAATACATGGACTATAAAAATAGTATGAAATGGTTGCAAAACTTCTTTATGTAATATATCCATTGGATGTTGTATATTTCACGGAGGCAAAAGTTGTAAACGACTTTATGGACATTATCATACTTAAGCTAAAAATTAGTGATCACATTTTTTTCTTATCGTCAGTTTTTGTTAGTGAGAACACTTTAGGGCCGCATAGTTTTGTACTTTTAAAATACCACGATAGATTTTAGTTTAGATAAAATATACTATTTTAAAAGTGCAGCCAATTGGGCTATAGTATGTTCTTGAGCAAGGGCAGCCAATTCCTTAACCCACTCGTCTAAGAGCACAGCACATAAGGCAACGTGTTGCGCATGAGTAAATTTTGCGATATGATAACTTACACTACTTTCTCCCGTTGTTATTAAAGGTATGTTACTGTCTATTTGGCTCGGTCGTCTTGCAAACATATTTGAAATAGATGAAAATGATGACGTAAAGCTTCTTCTTTTAGAGCCATTTCTTCGAAAAGGTTCTTCAATTTCAATGCTTGGTGAAGATGAAATGTTTCTCTCCACTGCATTTCTACGTGCATTTATCAGTCTAGTTTCCCTTTCCAGTAAGAATTCCTTTGCTTGACGTATAAGACTTGTACTGTCAGGTTGTAGGCCCATAAATTCGTCAATTTGTAATTTTAAAATTCCTATTATCTAAAATAGAAAAAAACAAACATTTATAGACTGTTGGGGTCAGTGTAGATTTCTTTCTGGTCCATGGAATTATTCTCTTTCAAGTTTCAACCAAGTTAACACTGATGATGTAAACAAGAAAAGGCGAAACGATTGGCAGAGAAAAATTCAATGGACTACAGTGCAGCAGCACCAAAGCATATCTAGTTAAGTAGAGCTGATAACTCAACAAATACCTACCTGAAACAAAGAAGGAATATTTGGCTGAAGAACTAAACTATGATCCAATAAATATGACCTAAGTAACGGTTGTGAATAAACTGCTAGCCTTGAAATCAAGCCAGTTAGATGGAGATTTATATATAGCGAATTTGATAAAAAACATTTGAGTTTTTCCAAAACGGCAGTTAAAAAAGGCCCCGCGCCACATGTAGAGTTTAAATTTTCATTATCATTAGTCAAAGTTACACTCATGCTTTGTTGTTTTATTTGATTGTTTAAATTTGACTGTGAAATTTGCCAAATCGGTAGATCGCAACTGGTTTCGTCAATATTTTCATCTAGTTTTGCTTTTAAACTTTCATAACCACTACTTTCTCCCAATGAAGGCAAACTATTCACATTATCTTCTAAAAAAAATATATGTACATATAACATTAAACATATATCAATCTTTTAATGATAATACCTGAAAAATTTGTTTCAGAAAGTGGGACTTCATAACCATTATAAGAATTACTCCAGTTAGAACATCCTATTTGACACGAAGTAATTTTACTTCTTGCATCACATAAGTAAGCATGATAATTTCCATACAGAGTTTGATGACCACCAAAGTAATTCCAGAAAATAGGTTTTTCATCAATTCTTGGTAACTGTTCTATATTAATACAATTTGGTGCTAAAGCTAAAAATTTCTCAAAACTGTGACAATGGGGATCTAACAGCAACATTTTCTGTCTGTGGGAGAGTATGAGATGTAGTGATGGCAATAAATGCTGAAAAACCAGCTCCAACATTAAATCTTCACAGTTTAAATCAACTATAGTTTCAAATAAGGATATTGTAACCAGGCTAATTTGGTTTTCAGAATTTATTCTTTTAATAAGTATGTCTAACATTTTCTGACCATCATATGGTACTTGCAATAAAAACTGCAATAACGAATAAAGTAAACCGGGGCTGGTTACAGTTCTCAAAATAAGTTCCAAATAGGCTGTTGCAGCAATTTGTTCGGCAGGATCTGTTTGTAGAAGGGCAGGACCAAGAACAGGTATTAAAAAACCTCTATGAAGAAACTCTTGCATTTGTTTTTGTATGGATGGATGAGAAACTTGAGCAACAGCATTGCTAAATTCCAAAGATGTTATAAATGTACAAAGGTTTTTTATATCTTTTACATCATCTGGTGTTAAACGATGCCAATCAGGGGAAACTATATCACTTAGTACATTTGGTAAAATAGTGTAGAGACCACTTAATCCTGTTGCAAGAAGGACACATATATTTACTTGTTCAGAAATATAGGAAGCTATCTGATCATTTTTCTTTGTTAAAGACATACAGAGAAGTAAAGCATCTCTTGCTTGCATTCCAGAATAGTCCTCTCGATGAAGGAAAGTAACCAAAAGATCAAAAATTATAAACCTAAACAAAATCACATTACTATAACAACTTACTAAATATTGTACTCTTACTTTGGGCGTCCCTGTTCTGTTGTAAAAAATAACTCCAACATGTCACTGTTTTGTGTTAATAAAACACAAATTTGGGATAATAAGGAAACTAAACATTTTTCAACATCTTTTGGGAAAACATTGGACTGGCAAGAATTAAGTAACCTTAGCATAGGCCTCAAAAATGTTTCATGAGCTAGTAGAAGTTGTCTCACATGACAAACTAACATTTCATAAAATTTTAGCTGTTCTAGACAGACTGCATTTGCATACCTTAAAATATACACAAAACAAAATTTTAGTGAAGGCTCACTGAAGGTATTACTGATTACAAGAATCATGTGATAAAGTATAGTTACAGTGCCAATTTTTAAGACAATTTGTTTACTTACTTTCCTGTTCTTATACCCCATTCAAATAACTGTTCTAAAATTCTTGAATCCAAAAGATAATTCAAACATTTCGAATCACTAATATTTAAATTAGCAACCATATCAGCCTTTTTTACATCATATACAAGTAAAGTAACCATTTGTTCTAAATGATTTACAACACTCAAGACATCATCTTGACTGGGTAGTTGCTAAAATTTCAATTAAACCAAGTTTTATAAATTAATGGTTACAGACAAACATAACCTTAAAAGAACGTTACTACTTTACCTGGCTTCTTTGAATTATTTTATAGGTTTGTAACCAATGTTCCTTAAAACTATCATAACAAGCTCCAGGATCACACTCCTCGTTTGTATTCAAAATATTACGAGATTGTCGATTTACACTAATAAAACTGTTATTGCGTAACCATTCCATTTTATAATTGCTTATAAACAATGGCGAATTAGTCGTCTTCGTCAAGAATTCTACATTTGTAGATATGCGAACTAATACAAATAATCTTTAGAATTTATTATTAATAAACTCATTTCACATAGGGAAAGGATTTTATTGACATAAGTTTACACACACAAACAACTCACACATACATATTTTAATAAATTATGAATATGCCTCTGTATATATAAGAATACATAGTGTACAATATAACTACCACATAAATACGTCTGCATCATATCTGCATGTTGTTTTTGTGTTTATCTATATCATTTTTATGACGATCCAATATTTAATAATGTTAATGAAAAATACTTCACAATAATATCAAATTTAATATAATAAATAATATCAATATTTTGCCTTAATTAGACCAAATTTTTAACCAGAAACCGTAAAGCGTATCATTAATTAATATGAATAATATTGACGTTCATAATTGGTAACAAATAGTTTTAAACGCTCATATATTTCATTTAGATTTGTAAATAAAGTGCAATTTTCATAAAACACAGATATTTGCATAATTGCTTTATTTGTGGAAAACTTTGAAATAAAAAACAGTGTATACCTTTACTTGCTATTTCTTATTTTTATTTCCAACATTAAAAAAAGACTTTTTTAGGGCAAATAATACAATAACGTAACTTTAATTTTTGCGTATAGTTTGGTAAAGTCGGCTTAGAAAATGGTTCAATTAATGTCCTGTAGGTGGCTCTTCGCATCGCTTTTTCGTACAGGGCGTACACTTTTTAATTCTTTTCGAGTTTGACTGTGTTTTCGTAAATTACGTCCTTACATTTTGATAAATTTAGCAATAAACGTGTAAATAGTCAGTAAATATTAATTACAAAATGTTCGGCATATTATTTAACACATAAGGTATGATTTTTCTTGTTTTACCATCAACTGATTTTCCTGATAATTTTAAACTTTAACTTTCTAACCTTTGAACTCATCTTCCCTTGATTATTAAAAAGATATAATAAACTAGAAATACAGCATTATTGATATGTTAATTGAATAACTATTTTGTATGCGTATTGCTATAAACATTGATAATTATATCAGCTAGGAACAGCTACATATATCGAAAGACGCTGTATGTATTTTATCAAAATAAGGAAAAAGATGTTAATTTATTAGTCAAAAAGATATCCATATCTAATTAAAGTACGAAAAATATCATTTCATCTTTAATTGTTTGTTTTGATTAGCGTTAAACTGGAAGCTATTATTTCAATACTTAGAGAAAATTTAGAATCTATACATTTCAAAATAGCATTCCTACATATTTATATCTTGTATGGTAAAAGCTTGTATTGGTTTTAAACAAAAAAGACAAAATATAAATAGTTTCATGAGCTTTATTACTGAACAAACTATAATATTGTTTTACCACACTGAAAGCAGAAACATAAAAATCAAATCATTTGATGATGGCACAGTGTGATGAAACAATATTACAGTATGTAGAATAATAAAGCTCTTGAAACGATTTATATTTTGTTATTTTTGTTTAAAACATATTTATAGATACTTTTTGTAGTATAATGTGTTCTATCTTGAAGGTGATCCATTATTATGGCATACAAAAAATTCTTAATAATACTTATTCTAATATACTAAGAGCATATTGAGCAAAAATTTGAAAACATAATATTTTTTTATTAATACTTTAAGATCCTCAACGGGTTAATACTTTTGGGAGATAGTTTTTTAAACTTTTTTATTTTCTGCCTGAATATTAGTAAAGTATGCTGAGCAACAATATTGTTAATCTCCAATAGATGACTCCGCGTCGTTCATTTCAGGGCCATATTTTTTTCTATTCTTTTCAACTTGGACATTGTTGCTAAAACTGTGTCTTTCTAAATTGTGTCCGTTTTAATAATTCAGCGCGTAAATAGTCCGTGAATTTTGATTAAAAAGTATTCGGAATGTTATTTGTTACATAAGGTATACTTTTTGTGATTTATCAACAATTAATTCTCCTAATATTCCAAGTTTAGCTTATTTCTAACCTTTGTTCTTAACTTCCTATATTAATATTTGATTAATATAAAGAAAAAAATGAGAAACACAACTTAGGGATAGATTAATTAATGTATTGAGTTAATAGCAGGTAAAGCAACATATTATAAGAGGCTGTTGCACGAAAATTAAAAGAATTTGTTAATTATTATATAGAGGTATTTACAGGATGATGTACGTTGCGACTAAGGAAACGTTATTTAATTGGTCAATTATTAATTAGTACTTGATAATCACACGTTGCAGAGAAGAATTACAGAGGAACATATAATATGTTAAATTATAATAAAGTCAATGTTAGTAAGAAAGTAAAAAAAATATATTTTGTTGTAACAAACCACAAACCAACGTTTCGCCTTTTGGTATAAGGGAATCTACCTTGAAAAACTCTTATACCAAAAGTTGAAAAATTGGTGTTGGTGGTTTTCCGCAATAAAATACATCTTTTTACCTTCTAGGTATCTAACTTTGATTTTATTGCAATGATATTGTGATGGAAATTATTGTATATTAAACTATTTCGAAGGATTTTTTTACAAAATTAAATAAATGACCATTTGCATGTGTTTTCTTCGAATGATGAATTATTATTTGACATGGGTAATATTTAATACAATACAAAATTAAATCAGACACAATATAAATACGTATTAAATTACACATATTTCTATCATTCATCTAATATGTTTTTTTTTGTTCCAGAATCAATGTTTTAAGTGAAAAGTGAGTGTTGTGTGGAAGTGCATATGGACATGGAGCAGCTCACACTACATGGTTTCTATTCAGGAAGATGAAGCATACTAAGGTACTGGATCAAAGGTAACTAATCATAAAGTTAAATTTGCAATTTATATAACTTAAAATTATTTTCCTTTTATAATGAATTCCTTGAAAAGAAAGTCTTTTATTATATTAAAGCCATAAATCTATTAATTCTCGTTTTTCCTCTTTTAGGTAGGTTTTAGGTATGGGACAGGACGCAGTGAAGGGAATCACCAGTTCACCAATTACCAACATATGTGAGTTAATACAATCTTTTAAACAGATATGAGTTGTTGAGGGCCTTATAAAGGCATCTACTTGTTAAATACTATAAATTACTGATGAAGAACTCAAAATGTTCTTTACACTTTTTCGAAATAAGGAAACTTTATATCAGATGAGATACTTGAAGTAATTTGAAAAAGAATGAGGTTTTAATATTCGGAAAAGTTTAAAGGAAACATTCGTTATAAAGTTGCGAATCAGCGTACGCGTGGGGAATTTTTGTGCTTGTTTGTGAAAAATACAGGTACCTGTAATTTTGCAGTGTGCTAAGTGTACTGAGTACAATCTATATTTTATTGTAATTAAAATGCAATCAGTTTTGAATAATTATATCCAACTGAGAAGTAACAATGAGTTGGATAAAATGTTATGAATTAAAAGGTCATAAAAGAGAGAAAACGAAGGATTGGGCCAGGACTAGATCCGATTAAAAACGACGGTGTGGCAATAAGTGGGATATTATAAAAGTAGAATAATGTCCATGTGCTTTTTTAGTCTGCCAGAATACTTTCGGTGACATTTGGAAACTTTGAATACTTATTACTCATAAATTATCATTCATATCATTTATTATAGTTATCAAGGCTATTGTTCAAGCGGTTTTAAAATTGCCGTAGTTACTGTCGTTGCTACAAAGTGTCGTGGAGTCGCTAGTGGTTAGTGTTGTTGACTAAACCGGTGTGTGACTGTGAAAGGCAAGAAAGAAAAAATTGTGTTAAAGCGGTTTGTAAAATCGTTTAATTTAAAAATGGCTAAGTATAAGATTATTATGGTAAGACATGGAGAATCAGAATGGAACGAGAAGAATTTGTTTTGTGGATGGTACGACGCCAATTTAAGTTCAAAAGGTACGATTTGTGTGTGACCTGAACGACCTCTACTTATTATATAGGGGGCAAAATTAAATTATGTATCAATTAAACGCTTATTTTGGAAGTTAGTAAATGAAACCGACTGTAATAATTCTATGAGATCATATTAAATAATTTTTAAAGGAACTCAGGAAGCGGTTAGTGCTGGAAAAGCATTGAAAGATGCTGGGGTTAAACTGGATCTAGCATTTACATCTGTGTTAACTCGAGCTCAAAAGACATTGGAACTGATTTTAAAGGAAATTGGTCAAGAAAGCATTCCAATTATTAAAACTTGGCGTCTTAATGAGAGACATTATGGTGGCCTAACTGGCTTAAATAAAGCCGAAACTGCTGCTAAGTATGGTGAAGAGCAGGTTGCAATTTGGCGTAGAAGTTTTGATGTACCTCCTCCTCCAATGGAACCAGATCACCCGTACTATGATGTTATTGTGAAAGATGAGCGTTACAAAGATGGACCTGCACCAGGAGAGTTTCCAAAATTTGAGTCACTCAAGCTTACTATTGAGCGCACATTACCTTTTTGGAACAATAATATTGTTCCTGAAATTAAGGCTGGAAAGTCAATTTTAATTGCTGCTCATGGTAATAGCTTAAGAGGAATAGTTAAGCATCTTGATCGTAAGTAAATAATAAATTATAAATATATAGTTTTAACATGCTGTAGCATGATACTTGAATAATGTATTTAATTATAAATTTTAGAATTGTCTGATGAGCAAATAATGAAATTAAATTTGCCAACTGGTATTCCATTTGTTTATACATTAGATGAAAATTTAAAACCTGTTGAAAATGGCAGTCTTCAGTTCTTGGGAGATCCTGAAACTGTTAAAAAGGCAATGGAAGCTGTGGCAGCTCAGGGTAAAGCAAAATAATGACATTACTTAGTATGTTTCCTTTTTAAACACCTACCATATATTACATATTACTGATGAAACTGAAAAAATGCCACATAGATAGTAAAACAAAGCAAAATTAAAATGTGGTTGAAGTATTTTGTTCATTGTGAAAATATTTATTACCTATGTATATGTTGTATGTAAATAAATAAACTAAACCATTTAGTACCGTTATTTTCTTTATTCACAAGTGTTTATGATACAGTCCAAAATTGACAGGTTTGATTTGCTTGTATTTAATTTTAACACATTTATCGTCACTAAAAGTGACTTAAATACTGAAGATTATAGTTTATATTGTTTACTTATTATTTAATGTTATTCTTAAACATTCCTTATTAGTTTAGAAATTAGGTAGTCCTACTTTTAGTTCGAATTCGGCAATAAAAACGTTTTATAAATAATTGACCATTCTTCTATATATATATATATGTATAAGAGCTCTACATCCATCTATAACAACGTTTTATTAAATTATATATCTGATATATTATGTATATACATATATACACTATCAGCTATAAAATTGTGTACAAAATATTGCAATATTACAAGCCATTAACTTTGGTTTTTAGTAAATGGCAATGACCTCATTTCAAATAAAAAATACAGAGTAGTTCAGACTAAAACATAATTATTTATAATTACATTAATCTTAATTTTAAATAGAGAACGCTCTGTATTAATAATAATAAAAATATCAAAAAAGAGCTTTAATGAACTACTTTGTATTTTTTAAAATAGATAGCATTTAGTCACTTCGAATATCTAGTATTTTCTGTAGACCTTCACCATTTAAATTGATAAATATTATAAGTAGTGCATTTAAAATAAAATTGAGCAATTTATACTAAATATAACGATGACTGATCTTAACAACAGTTTATACAACATTAACAATTAAATATCTACAAAATAATTTAAGTTATTGTCTGGCACTCAGTTTATATATTACAATAGTATATATACTTTCAGTAATACTGTTTGTAAATTTACCTTAACTTAAATTTGTCTGAACACAATAATTCATTTTGTACAAAAAAAAAAGATCAAAACTACATGTAGCATTAATTAACTGTAAAAATTATCACGTTGCTGGTATAAAGGTAATGGAGTTTCTGGAGAATAATCTTCTTCCTCTTCAGAATTGTATTTTTCTCTTTCCAGGGGCAAAGACGCAAGAGCTTTCGCTACAAATAAATTCATAAAAATGTAATTAAATGAGAGTAATAATTTCGAAAAAAAAAAAGAAAAAATCGGCATGCATCAAGCAAAAATAATAAGGTAAATTAAATAAAAATAAACACACCTTAACTAAAAATGAAACAGCAGGCAGGTTATTCATTCTTCAGCAGTATTGCTTGAACCTACAAAATCAAACACTAGTTGCAACAAACAGCGGTTCAAGATTTTAATAAATCAAATAAAACCAAAATATAAAACGAAAACGTAATTTGCATATCTCATGTAATTACCTGCAACAATTTTGCTCATTTCCATTACTTGTTTAGCTAATATTTGGTTTAGTTGTAAGAGGTGTTCTCTTTGCTTTTTTTCTTCTATCATTTTCGACGTTGCCTTGTTCGTTATGTTATTGGATGAGTTTCCAGAGTATGATGTACTCTCTATAAAATAAAATACATGCATGCTCGCATATTAATTAAAATTAACAGTTGAAATTCTGAATTACCTGATGCCAAATTGGCAGAACTTCCGCTAATCACTGTAGTATCAGAGAGCATTTTCTTGATAGATTCTACTTTTCTTAATCTGTGTTGTTGTTCTTCGAATGATAATTGAGGAAGTTGCTCAGGAATATATCTTTCAGGTATAAAAATTTTGTTTGGCGTTCCGAGAATGTTATCTATAGTGTTTTCATTATACTTAAGTTCTTTGTTACTTAGCGTCGACCTTACTACATCAGGAGTATCTATACGCTGCCTTAAAGCTCTTTCCATGTCTAAATCATCCCTAGCCCGTCTACTATTTAAGTCCAGTTTGTCGAATGCTTTATCGTCGGTGGGAAGTTGATTTAGGCTTTTCATTATTAAATCATTATTAGGAGCTGTATAATGTCTCCTTTTTTCTTTTGGGACCGCTCGTCTGTTTTTATTTTTTGGGGTCTCTTGCGACATTTCAATAATAATCTGACGTGCTGCTTCACTTTTAAATATGGGAGACAACTCGTGGGGATTGCGGGTTAACGGTAAAGTTTGGGTATCCGTATAGCTTTCGTGCAAACTGGGATTGGATAGCGAATTTTGCCTCGATAGCAGTTCTTGTTCAGAAGAGCCTAGATTTATTGCGCTTTTTGTTTTTTGAACAGGTGCTGGTTTGAACAAACTTGAACAGGAAGAATCGTCCTCTTCCAGAACAGTATCCCATTTTCCGTTGACCGTTGTCTTTTCACGATCTCTCTGCCTGCGTTCAGATTCTCTTTTGACAATCCTTACCGTTTTTATCTCCTGCTTTTCATGAGGAATAATGTTAGAACTTAAGGTAGTGTCGTCACTAGCGGAATCGCTCGATTTTAAACCCCGCTGATAATCTTCAAAGTCCACGTTTTGTGTTCCTTCTGAACTTGAATGGAGAGTTGACACCGGTAATGTTTCATTGGACGACTCCCATAAATCGCCATGATCTACAGAGTGCATCGTATCTAGGTCTGTTTCTCGCCATAACGAATGAATTTTCTTTTTCTGGTTGTGAATATTTTGAACGGGTGTTGTTGCCGAAGACCTTAACTGCTGAAGATTGCTAGAACGATCTGTTAACTGCCTGACTTGCATACTCAGTTCTTGTCTTTGTCTTTGAAAATCTCCCGTTTTTTGCTGGACTCTATGTAAATCTGATTCTAACATGGCACTTGTTCCTAAAGCACATGGTAGACTGTCACCTATAATAATAATCCGTATTATTTTCATTTATGTACCTATATAAAAATAAAACTGATCGTGTACTTACCGGCATTTGAAATCTGTGGCGAACTTCTTTGTGGTCTGCTGTTTTGCAGTTTTTGTTTTAAAACTAGTAACTCTTGCTCTAAAGTAGCGTTTCCCGCTACTGTCTCTTCCAGTTTCTTAGAATTTTGAGCAAGCATGGCATGGACTCTACATAACTCATTTTCTAACATCATTTGTTCTTTTCTGACCTGTTGGATTTTAGCAGGATCGTTAAATCCCTTGGTCAATTTATTTCGAAGACCCCCTAAAGCTCGTTCTATTTCTTCTTTGTCATGTTGCAGTCCTTGCAGTGTTTCTGATTCTTCTTGAATTAGTTTATCTAGTTGATAAAGCTGTTGTACTTTTGCTTGAAGTTCGGAGTGGTCAGGTACCAAGCGGTTCCAATCTCTCCTTTCTTCCGCTAAAAGTCTTCGTTCTTGAATCTGTTGATTAAATTCGAGCCTATCTTTGAGCTGAGCGTAATTAATGCGATCTTTAGGGAATCGATACAGGGATCCCAATTTTACCATATTATCAACCAAGTTTACCAAAGGTTTGCTCTTTTCATACTAAAAAATTCGATCTTAAATAATATGCTTTTCTTTACGTATTTAATATAAATAACGTACTTGTTTTTCTAATTCTAGTAAATGTTGCTTGATTTGCTCTAATTTCTGAAGATTTTCCAAGCGCTTTGCAGCATCTATTTTCGGGATTTTTTTCTGTAAAGATCACTTATGTGAGAATATTTTCAGTTTTGGATGGAAAACAAGTTTTATATTTATGTACATTGTATACGTTACTTATATAATTTATAGGAAGAATAATAAAGTTTTTGTCGTTATAACTTAATTAAATAGGTTCGTTTAAAAACTATTCGACGATATGAAGAAATAAAGGTAGACAGTTGTTAAAGTAGAAATTATAGGTTTATAAAACCTGCACCCCACAGATTATTATTAGTTGTATTAGTCACCAGAACATGAATTCTGTTTTTCGAATCCTGACCTGTATATTATCAATTTCATTATAGCACGCCTCGATGGTATTAAACGTATTTGAGTTTTGCCTGCGCAATTGGATCAGTAGTAAAACCAGCTCTTCGTGCGTTCTACCAAGTAATTCCCCTGCTGATACATTAATTTTTTCCTCATTCTGCGAATGATTAGTCTATTGAAATGACATTATTTCTAAACAAATAGTAATCATACAAAAGCAACGCAATGACTCATGTTTCCTTTTATCAGTTGAAGGATCATGAGGCAGTGCAAAGCTTTAATTTTATTTTAACATGAATTAAAACAGTAAAAATCAACTATCAATGTGCGCGTGTTTGTTTTTGTACTTACCCTTCTCATACTGCTGTTTTGAGAAGTGTTTGAATTCATATCGTGATTGTGCATTTGGGGTGTATATATTCCTTGATGAGAAGGGTCTGTCCTAAAATTTTTAGGATTAAAACATATAAAATCAATTTAAAAAATATTTTTTTGTATATACTTAGGAGAGTCATTTAAATTTCTATTTGAAATGGCATTAGAGTACATAGGTCTGGCATTAGGATTCCATTTTTTCTTCCCTGGTATCGCTTTTGGGAAGGTGTCTCTGGTATTAATAGATATTGAGCCAGATGCTAAAAAATTTTATACTAAAATTATCTATAATTTTAATTAGAATTAGATTATTATCAATTAATATAAAAATTATGTGTATTCTTTTGCAATATATTTATGATATCTTTCCGTATTCGTAGTGTTTAGTTTTTCGAGTAATAGCCGAACAACTCCATGTTTTTCACTCTCAGTAGTAGTCTTATCGTTCACAGATCATGCTAAGAGTGTTAAAGCAATGAAATTTCGCATGCTTCCTGTACAAAACGCCGCGTCGTCTATATTATGTACTTGTGGTAAATGATTTATTTACATGTATATCCGAAGTACATTTTATAAAAATAATATACAAATTATGGTACCTGTTGGTTGTTGGTTGGCTTGTTCAGTGATCTCGGAAACGGTACTAGTTCTTGCACCTGTTTCTGCAACCACATTATTATTTGCTAACCCTGGTGTACCCTGTTGAGATATTTGTACTTCTGCATCAGTAGGCGCGCTGGATAAAAAATCCCATTGTCTCAGTTTCTCTCTATCAATAATGAAACTACTTTCTTTACTGCTATTTTCGTTTTCGTTGCTGTACTCTTTTTTAGCATCGTCGGATTCTTGGCCTTTGTCTTGGACTGGAACGTTAAACATTGAGTCATTTACATATGTAACCATTCTACTTATTCCTCGAGGTTGTTTTCTGTTTTTCTTTTCTGTTTCTGTCAAAGCGTCTAAATCATCCAGCGATCTTGTATGTCTTTGACTTACTAATCGAAGTCTTTCGTACCATACTGAATCTTCTTCCCAAACGTAACTTCCTTCCGTTGCAGCATTCTGTTGCGTTTCTATCGTTTCTTCTTCGTCGTCTTTCGATTGCATCTCTTCTTGCATTCTAAAAGTACTGTCGTTTAACACGTTTTCTAATAAACCTTCTAAGGAGTATGATCTCCTGACGTTTGCGTCTACTTCAATTTCTTCATTGAATTTGTCAACTTTACTGCAAGGATAAATGTTACGTAACTCGGATTTAGATTGCAAACTGGAGTTTGAATCGTTCATCTTTAGACGTTTCAGTGTGTCCGATTCGTACAAATTTTTCTTGTCGATGTTACCACTCTTATCGGCTATGTTGAGAAAGTCGGCAGAAGCTGATCTAGCTTCCGCTGCAAGCTTGAACGAATTGTTGAAAAAGTTTCTGGGCGAAGACTGTCTAAAGTTTCTGCGTTGGTTGTTACATCTAATTGGATTCGTTATTCTAGAAATGTCCTTTTTACTTCCGCTGGTTGCATTTCTTTGATTGTTCAGTGTTAGAATAGACGAACTACTTCCGGTGTGAGAAGTGTTGATTGAAAGGTCTGAGTAATAATAAGGGGCTGGTTGGGTTCCTAAGGTAGTGCCGTTGGGATCGCTCTGATTGCTTTCTGGAAAGTATAACGATATTGAAACTGGCTCTTCAACGCTTAACGCGCTTTCATTTGGTGTTGAGCATGGACTATTTCGGATATATATTCTTGACATTTCGGATGGTAAGGAAGCTTGACTACTTGAATGTCCTCGAAGAGCAAATTCGTTGGGGGATAATAACGATCTACCGCTGGAATCTGATTTAAAAGTACGAATCGAAGTTTCACTAGTGACCGTATCTCTACTGTTTTCTCTAGAATGCGATGCTTGAATGATTGACGACGAATTTTGAATGTCTCTTTTCGGAGAAGGTGCTGTCAACCCTTTTAAGTTCCTTTGTCGTTCAATGCCACTAACAACTACCATATTTTCGTAATTGTGGAGATGTTGCTTTTTGCATTGTCCAAAGGTTTCGTACTGACAGCCTGGCGAAAGTCGTTCCGCGTTTTTAAAAGGATCATTATTAGATCTTGAATATAAATGCGCATTTTTTCTTTGAGAGTTTTCGTAAAATTCTTTCGACATTTCTGAAACTGGTCTTCTTTTTGTGTGTTCTGGTAGATTACTGTTTGAAGACGTGCCAGATCGAATTTCAACAGCGGAGTCGCTTGTCTGTGACAGTCTCCTCGTCGTTTTGTTTGCTTCGCCATTTAAACAATACAATGAGTTGTTATCGCCGCTTTTTGTAAGATACAAGTTGTTTTCCGCTGTATTGGCAACTTCACTTTCGCCCTTTTGCTGGCTTCCAAAATTTCTAGTAGTTGCATTAGAATATTTAAAAATGTCGATCTTCTTATCACCTCCTGTGAAATTATCGTCAGGATAATCTTCGACATTTTCTAAATCGTCAATTGGCGGAGGAGACGTAGGAATCGGCGGAGGTGACACCAATTCACTGTCGGAACTATCTTGGAATTCGGGAGCCATTCGACATGGTCCTAAATAATAAGAAGCTGGTCGGAAAGTGTCGGACAAACTGAAACGGGGATGACAAGGAGCTTCCAAAGAATCTAAGTCTTTAGATGCTTCATCATCAGCGTCGGAACTATCAGACTTGGATTTTGTTTTATTTTGTGATGCCATTAAAATATCTGGAAGCTCGCCTTTTTCTTCTTGGGTGGTACTGTTCGAAAAATAACTGCCTTTCTGATTTAATTCCATGTAAACAGGTTCTGCTTTAGTTGAAGGGAAGTAAATCATTTCATAAGGCTGCGATTCGTATGGTTCAGATAAATTGACGTTTAATTTAGACATGGAAGTGTTAATGGTATGCGTCATTTCGACATAAGGATTCTCCTCTAATTCTAAAACAGTTAATTCGCTAAAAGATTCGCTTGGTCCAAGAACGCTTTTTTTAGGAGTCATTGTCATATAATTTTCCTCAACGGTATCGCCTTTTTCGTCATCTTCGTTTTTCTCTATACCGTCAAATTGATTGTTTTTTTCAAATTCAGATAAAATACTCACTACTAAAGCATCGTTGCTTTTGATTTCTGTCATGGATGGGCTATTTTCAAATTTGTTAGAATATTCTGAACGTAAGTTAGATACTAAAGCCGTGTGGGTAAATTGCTTATTGGAAATTTTTAAAGGCTTCTCGAAAATATCGTCTGATAAAGAATTTCGGGGTGAGTTTTCGTTTTTGTCATTTTTAAGGGTACTACAAGAAGTATAGTTAGAAGTTTCGGAAGAAGTGCAAGGAGAATTTTTAAAATCGTGCGTCGTGTCATTTTTTTTGTCAAAGGGCACATCAGAGTTAGAAGAAGTGGTATACGAACTAGGTGCAGAACTGTGAGATTTGGAAATGCCGGCAAACCCTTCCGTGGTCCGTCCTGCCTGTAATTGTACGTTTTCTTTGCTGCCGTCCTCATTTTCTGACCGTGCATAAAAAATTTACAAATAAATTCTTTTATTTCTAAAGAAAATAGCCTGTTAGTAACGAAGTCGAAAGTTAAAAGTTGCCACCAGGAGTTAGTAGAAAAGTGGAAGACCCAAGCTAATCCAGGCAGGAAGGACCAGTAAATACTACCCTGTACAACCCACTAAATACTACAAAAGGCGTAGATAACCAAAGGCATAACTGTCGTTGAGAATCGATCTAATCGAAAGCATTTTTTTTTAAAGTGAATGAAGCAGAAGATGAACAACTATTAATTTTCAACAAATTCTCAATACATTATGCCATAAGAAGTTTATATTTGCAAGGAATTTTCTACACATTAATAACTCTATTGTAATAAACGTTAGAAAGCCTTACCTTCGTCATCGGATGAGTAACTGTTGTACTGAGGAAGGGTACCGAATGATTTGCCACATTCTTGGTAAGCATTGTGGTTTTTATAATAGAGATTACGATTTGAAATCCCTTTACTGGAGTTTTGACTGACTTTTCGGTTAAGCGGAGATTGAAGCATTCTCTGTTTCCATTCCAGTAGTCTTTTCATTGATTCTTCTCTCTAGAATGAACAGTTAATTAACGATTTTCATGCAATTATTAAGAAACACCAACAATTATATTACCTTTCGTTCTCCGTCTTTGTTATTCACTCTGCTTGCATAGTAAGCTCTTTCAGCAGAATTGAAATTTTGTGCGAGCCTTGCACTTGCAGATCTTGTAAATTGATCGTAGTTTTCAGACCGGGATCGCGGAGCGGGACTGATGGCTTCTCCTTCAAAGCGACTTCTCGGGCTCATTCGCATATCTATATCAAGTTCTTTAGACAACGAACTGTCACTAAGTACACTTACACTCCGAACAGTTTGAGGTTCTTTTCTCAAAAAATTATCCATAGGCTGCGTTCTGGAACGCATCAAAAAATAGGGACTTCTCGATTCTCCAGAAGGAGATTTCTGAGGCACACTGGCATATTCTGAAGGCGGAGGAGGGTATTTCGGCATTTTCGATAAATATTGTGAAGATTTTCGCATTTTCTCCGCGTACCTTTCCTCCGAATAAAAATAATTATCATTGGCTACATTTTTATTTATATCTAAGCTAGATTTAGGCCTCGGTTGTCTCATCACAATAGTGTTAGTTTCAGAATGCTTGACTTCGTATTCTAGGAAGTCAGCACTGTGAGGACGAGGAACAGTATTAGGAATCTTTCTCATTTGAGGCGGTGGCATGTATTGAAGATTATCTTTAGGGCCTTGTATAAAAATGGGCGTGTACGGTCGCTGTCCGGCCACATTCGCCGCTGGATTCAGTTTAGAACCACTATTATAAGCTACAGGACTAAGAGGCCTTTTATACATCGAATGGTCACCATAAACGTCTTCATAATCGGAACTACGCAGACTTCTGACATGGTGCAAATTCGATCTTCCGTAAGTGTCAGGCGTTCTTCTTTCCATACACTGAACCATCACGTTTTGATCTCTAATGAAGTCTGGAGAATTGAGGGGATGCTTTTGATACATTTGTGGTGGTCTAGGGCTGTATGAATAGTGTTCCATTTGTTGATTCGAATAAACGTTGATAGGCGATTTTTCTAAACTTCTCGATATGTAAATCGGCTGTGGAGGACATTGGTGACCAAGGTACTTTGATTCCACGCTGTAGCGTTCAATAATATCGGGACTGGGAGATGAACAACCATCGGTTAACCGTCTAGGTTTAGGAGGAGCATTCGCATAAAGAGGTTGAGAGTACTGACTTGATTCGTATTGACTTGGATTACTTATGTCAGTAGTATTGTCAATTGAATGCGTATGATTGGAAGTTATTCTTAATCTAGGCACTTGTCTGCCTTGAGAATTGCTAGAAGTCAAATTTTCCGGTTGTCTTTGATCTGCAGAATAACTTATTGGCTGCTGCTGCTGTTCAGATTCCCTAAAAAACAAGGAGCTATCGTTAATACTGATGTGAAACGCAAAGAGAGTTCTCTTGAGAATTACATGCAAGTTTGTAAGTTACAAGCCATCGCTAACACTTTAACCCATCGCATCATTAATTCGTGGGAATCTGCGGCAAGAATGTACGTCCTCATATTGACATGTTCGCATTTAAAAGCATGCTTTTTGTTCACTTTATCATCAGGAGTACATATAGAAACCTTATACGAAGGAAGAAGAATGGATCCTAGCAATTTCTCTTCTTCTGGACCTATTAAATTAAACTAATAAAATCACCGGACTTCGAGGGCAAGAAAAAGGAAACTTTGGGGGCATACCTTTGTAATAAAAGAGACAATACTCTGACAAGACAAACCATCGTTTCTTCCAAAGCATCCATCCTTCTGACCCTTGTTTATGAAGCCACCCCTGCATAGTGACGGGGGCTTCAATCGGTCTTTTGGCGGAAGGAGATCTCAACTGTTGCTGAGAGTTCCCTCCACTAGACTTCTTTTTTTCAATTTCCTTCGATTGTTTCGTCGTTGACGCGGCTGGTTTCGTAACATTTTGCTCCCCTTTGAGTTGATGAGTGGTGTGATAATGCGTAGGAGCCTGATGGGGGACCCATATTTGGGAATTTTGTTGATTCAGATTATTTTTGATTTGAGGAGGGGATTGGCCTTGACTCGTTTGCTGTTTCTGAATATGCTCGTGGGGATGTTGAGTCTGATATTGATGATACAATTGATTTTGGTAAACATTAGTGTTTTGAACTTGGCGAAACGGCTGCTGCGGATGTTGATGGGCTGCACTGGGTTGGTAAGGAACCTGCGGTTGGTGGAGATGCTGATGTATATGAAAATTTCGTTGGGGAGGTTGTTGCTGCTTGATAGTTTGGTTTAACTGAGTGTGTTGGTGGTTAGGGACTTTTAAACCGTACTGTAGTAACCTCAGTGGTTGTGGGGCACTACTTTGCTGAAGTGCATGCTTTTGAATCGTTTCATTAGATATAGATTCGTTGCCTTGTACCGTTCCTGAGTTAGCGTATGTGCTTTTCTTACTTTCCATGCTAGTAGGGTCCAACCTGAAAATCAGTAGTTATTGATTATACGTATTTTTAATGATTTGAAACTATCAGAGATGTGCAAAAAGTATTTAAATACAAAATGCAAATGCTTTTTTGATTTGTTATTTCAAATGTAAAATACTAAATAATTTCCCTTTTGTATTTTAAATGCTAAAATGCAAAATACGTATTTTCAAAATAGTTTTTTCCAATAAATACTTTTTTGTAGTAGGTATCTATTTAATTTTCCACATTTACTTGAGTAGATATAAAATATTTTTTAAGAAAATCTTGCAGGCTTTTGCTTATTTTAAATATTACCAGCTGGGAAGATTGAGTATGATTTATATTTTTCTGTTTGAAGTGATTGAGATATAGTTTTTCTATATTTAAGTTATAGTTTCTTTAGTTCAAGCAACAAATAATTCTTCTATATGTTTCCTTATTTGCCTTTGTCACCCGTTTTAATTTGGAAAAAAGATACTGATGATACAAAATAGTTTTGTTTAGCTTGAAAGAAGAAGTCTCTTCTATGCTCGCGAATGGTTAATTTAGAAATTCGAAAAAGGTTGCTAAAGGTGTATGTTTGGAGCACGGCGTTGTACGGGTGTGAAACATGGACAGTGGGAGCGGTGGAAAAGAAAAGGTTAGAAGCGTTCGAAATGTGGTGTTATAGGCGGATGATGAGGATATCGTGGGTGGAAAAGGTTAGAAATGAAGAGGTATTGGAAAGAATAGGAGAACAGAGGACTCTATGGATGTCAATAAAAAATAGGCGAGATAGGTTGGTAGTACACCTTCTTAGGCATGAAGGTCTAGTCAGAGACATATTAGAGGCAGAAACAGGAGTTAGGAGGGGTAGAGGTAGACCTGGATTAGATTACTCTTCGCAAATAGTTGAGGATGTGGGCTGTTCTAGTTTTAGGGAAATGCGAAGTTTAGCTCAGGATAGGAAAGAGTGGAGGTACGTGTCCAACCAGTCTAAGGACTGATGACCTTATGATGATGATAGCTTGAAAGATCAGAGCTAAAATAGGGTTGCAAATAATTTTATTGATGTAAAATCAACATCAATCATTTTATATCAAACTATTTACAACCCCATTTTCTTTCTGATCTTTTACACATTGTAATAAGAGAAAGAAATGGAATCTATAGTTTCTTTAGCTTTGGGTCCATCTAATAAGTGAAGTTTTTCGAATCGTTTCCAAAGAATTTTGGATTATATGCATTTATTAGCACACCATCTTGTAGTTTTCAGTTTTACATAGCTGGCGTACATCAATTTAATATTGTTTTGCGGGCTGTTTTGTCGTAATTCGTAGAATTTCGCTAAAGGTACGATAAGTGATGATTTGGCAGTTGCTGATATCAATTTGGAAATTCCATGGACCATGACAATGAACCCGGAAAACAATATCGATTCAATATTTTAGATTATCCATTTCCATGAAGTTTAGAATTTTTTGGGCTCTCTTCAGTTAAAGAATTAGAAGACATTCATGGAATGTCTCGATGTCCCCTTTTTAAGCTTCTAATATCTTCAATTGCCAATGTGAGCAACTTTAATTCATCATTTTATATAATGTTTGATCAGTGATACTAGCAAAAATTTTAACGACAAAAATTTATTTTCCATTTTACAAATAGAAAATGCGTTTGGAAAAGTATTTTAAATAAAATACAAAATGCTTTTCTCGAAACAGTATTTAAATGGAAGATGAAAATAGGTATTTTTTATTTTGTATTTGCATTTTAAATACAAGTATTTATTATTAATTGTTTATACGATATGTAACGCTAATGTATGATACTTTACATATTCCGTATTTTAGTACTGTAACAGCAACACAAAACGGAAAAACGTTATTTAGAAAACCAATTAAGCTAAACTATATAATAAGAGAAAACGTTCCGTTTAAATCTGTTATTTGATAGGTATATACATAAGTATCTGAAGAAAATACTGTTACCTATATCATTATAGATTTTATTTATAAAGTNCTGTAACAGCAACACAAAACGGAAAAACGTTATTTAGAAAACCAATTAAGCTAAACTATATAATAAGAGAAAACGTTCCGTTTAAATCTGTTATTTGATAGGTATATACATAAGTATCTGAAGAAAATACTGTTACCTATATCATTATAGATTTTATTTATAAAGTTAGCGATACTTTCTCTTTGTGCCTTTTTTAATGAAGGCATATAATAGTAATTACCCAAATGAAATAAAAAATTAAACTATAAGCATACATTAAAGTAAAAGTTAACATTTTTATTGTATTTCGGTTGTAAAAAAGTTTGTCTAATGACGTAACTTGCAAGTGGAATGAAAAGGAGTTTGATCGCCAAATTTTAAATAAAAACTAACGCACCTATATGCAAAAACATTTTTAATGATCTTGATCGATTTATTCGATTGTAACAGCGCTAATGTTAATGCAAAAAGTGATAAAACATATAGGTCATTTAAAAGAGAGAAGCAGGTGTCAAAAAGAGAATAAATAGGCTAATGCTTACTGCGTGCCGTGGACAATAAAATTCAGGTTGTAAAACGTTTATAACGGGCACTTAGAAAAACATAAACAAAAGGAAATTGAAATGCATTTTGAGAATGTAGCTGAACGGATGTGTACGAATAGGTGTATATTATATATATTTACCAGTCCCACAGATGCCACAAACAACTAAACATTTTCGCGTTAATTTTTAGACGACCTTAATTTACTGCCATCTTAAAAATATTTCAAGTTTGCACTAGTTTACCATGTGCGGTAACGAAAATAAAACGATCTATAATTAAACCGGCAAGTATTTTGAATTTTATACATTGATGTAGGTCAAAATGAGGCTGTGTGCTTGTCATATAGAAAAGAATAATATTTATTAATCGGCACACGAACTGGATGGACAATACACACAAGAAATTGACCTTATTAAGCACTGTTTAAATTCACGAAGCACTTGAATTTACCACTAGGTACAAACATTGACTTGGATGCGAGATATTCATTTTTCTGGGTCAGAATTTCCCTACACCATTGTTACTACGCCGTTCCGGATGCTCAACGCCGGCGCTATGTTCGTTTCCTTAGGGATGAAACTACCCTAACGCGAATAGGGGGTGGCGGATAAGGACAGACATACGTAGACGCTTCTATTGACAAACAGAGCCACGAAATGCGGATATAAAACCTTCCTTAGTTCGTTTCTAGTCCTTCTTGTTTCTTTATCGCCACATGCCATTGCTGGTATTAAAATCACATATTATTAACATTCTCGATACTGTACCAGTTTAAAATTGAGTTTGTACATTATCTGCAACGTACCGGCAAAGTTTGGCCTTTAATTTTTAATTTGTTGAGGAATAATTACGCTCAATGGAAGGCGCCTGCTTTTAGAAAGTTGTAATTTTCTCTTATTAGGGATGAACAAGGCGTACTTCATCGTTTATTAAACGATGTGAATTTAAAACAAGCTTTTGTCCTTTAAAATCAATAAGATGTCGAAAACGACGCTATCGATTTAAGATTAAGGTACATTTTAAGAGACATGTATGAGTTGAGGATTTATAGCTAGTTTACTTTGTTTTTATTTGCTGTCCGTAGGTACAAATAAAAAGCCCCCCCCCTCTATCAAGTGGAGGAGGCAAATTAGGTAATTTAGGGGGCTTATCTAAAAAAAATTACATATTATTATAAAGATGTTAATAGTTAAAACATTCTTATAAAAATTCTGTCGCGGTAATAGAGAGAAAATATGTTTCAACATGTTTCGTGGGGCCCTAAGTGCCTTTATGTTATCTGCTCCGTATGTAAGTATATAGGTACCGGTTAGAGTTTCTACGTAATTTTATTAATTACTGCAAGTGGTGTAGGTATGTTATTCTGATTAAAATTCTTCGGTCCTTCTACACAGAATATTCAAAGATTGCACTTAATTGAATGATAGTTTCGATGCCATTCAAACGGCAATTATACGTTTAGTTATACAGTTAAATTAACGGAGAACTTAAATGCCTTGTATAGTATGGCAGAATGTATTAAAAGTTTTACCGTTAGTCCTCTAGATGGCAAAATGCCGATTTAATGACACTTTGTAGTCGATACCTATGTCTAATAACAATAACATTGAAAAAAGACTTCATTCATTCATAACACTATAAATATAGAACAGGAAATTTCTTCACTGTGCGGTATGTACAAACTTCAACAATTTTTATTCGAAAACAAATTGGAACTTAGGCGTTTGAATATCCAGATATTTGAATTATGGATGTTCCATTCAAATAATTCGAATCGATACATTGCCGAGCCCTAATAAAAAGTAGAAAGTGTATGCAGAAAGCAAGGAGATGAGCCTAATAAAGAGCAGGTTTCGCAGTACCAGTACAAAGTAATTTCCCATCAACAGTCCCAATATTAATGAGAAATTACAATGTCGAGTCCGTCGAAATGTTAACACAAAACATTTAGCGTGCAGGCGTGTTAATACGTGTCTCGTACAAACGCCTTGCATTTTTATGAGCAATGTAGGTACTTATTAGTTGTGAAACTGACACAGTTTTACAATTCATTTCGATAAAAAATGAACCTGTAAAAGGAATATAACTGAAACGGCATCAACTGATTAACTGGAAAAATTGCTTTTAATTAATTTATTTATTGAACTAGAACTTCTTTGATAGTTCATGAATTAGAAATCGATTTATACCTATAAAAGTTAACGCGTATGTTAGATTTCACGTACCTACGATTATTATTGTTACAAAAATTAACGGATTTTTTTCAACGTAAATTTCATTACACTGTGCGATCGCGTAAAAACCAAATTGGATATAAGCACATAAATACTTTTATGGATTCATAATACTTGTCTATTTGTCTATACATAAATATAAAAATAGATATCTAGATATTAAAAAGTATGATTATTGTGGTGGTAATAATAATTATAAACTAATTTTAAATCGGTACCTACTGTAAGAAAACTATTTGTATATATCTACATGCATGTACCTAGGTACTACATTTTCAAAACAAAATTTATTATTAACATCTGTAGAACTTTGGGTTGTTTCTTTTATGAATAACAAATCAAAAAGTAATTTACAAAGAAGAGATTTAAATATTAATTAAGCATTTTAGAGAAGTGGCTAATTATAAATATGCTAATTGTAAGTGAGATATGTAATAGCGTTCGTAATTAAACCCAGTCAGTCACTAATAGTAAGTTCAAGTACTTACGAATAAAATTGGTTACAGTAAATGATAGGGTACTTAAAGATGAAAAAATTATTACCTATAGTATATTATCTTTACATCATTTTATAGTGTGTATTTATATAAGTTAATGCTGTTTATACATTTTTTGGCTGTTTATGTAAATACGTACATAGTTTTAAATTGATGATTTTACAAAACAACACGCATTTCGAACGTTTATTTATATAACAATAACTTACGTCGTTTGATTTTCATCAATTGATACAATAAACAAAAGGTAGTGTTTATGGTTTTAACTTGTTACTTTGGCAATAACAAAATAAAAACATGTAAAAACACATGTATTGCATATCAATTTATTGTAGATAAACGATAGATTAGTGAATTATTATATAAGCAAGCGTTTGTTATTAAGTATAGTTTGATTTTTAACGCCGTTTAGAATTGTATTTGAATGGAATGAGATGCGTTAGGGTATTATTTAAACGAAATTGGCGTTTTTAAGAGAACATGCTGGTTTTGAAACACCATATCGAAGTCGAATACCGCTATAACAGAAATTCTATGTACCTAAACGTGTGTAGAAACTGAGGAATGCGGTATAGGTAACCGAAAAAGTAAGATATTAAATCTTATAAGGTTGTTATATTGAACTTACTCGTGCGTTGAAACGGACATGCGTTTAAGGCACAAAACATAAGGCAACTTAAAACTTACGTTATTTTTATTTGAATTAGTTTTACTTACATCCCCTTGGTGCTCATGCTCGCTTCTATGCATCAAGATGGTCTTGAGTTTGCACACTACACGCTATCAGAACATCTTAAATAATACACACTGTACAATTATAAACAACCTTGAAATAACAACGATACAGTCACATAAGGCTTAAGTAATGTTTTCTAAGCACCATTTTAAATGGCACTTTAATCCAACGAACACCATTCGAAATTTGTTCTTTTCACTTAATGCCGAACCCAAAAATCACAAACCCATTCTTACTTAGCAGATTGTTAGTTAGGGTACCCAAAAGAGTAGTGGAAGAGGGGGACAGGTAGTTATCTGTACACGCACTGGTCTCCCTCTATCCCCCCTATTCAAACACCTGTCTTACTGGACGAACAGATAAACACAGTGACGTACTTTGTTATTTTCTTATATTCATATTTATTTATAGGTATTTCTCTTATTTTTAAAAATATTTATTATTTTATAAAAATTCACTTTTTTGGGGTGAATTTGGTAGTTACATATGTCTACGTGATCGTGTCAGTTATTCGTCTCGCAATCAGTTGATGTTTTTCTCATTTCTAAATTTATAATATTTTCTATCAGGTACGTGCCTGGCTCCATTTGGGCACATAATTTTATTGTAAGCGTAGATTGGCGTACCTACATGGATTAATATTCGTACGTGACGGAGGTTATGCTTGTTAATTCTACTTGTGCATATGAATTTTAATTAACTAGCATAAGAATAGCCTAATTTTATTTAGCTTGTGATTAATTAACAATTTGGGTGACAAAAATTATAAGCAATCGTTATTTTATATTCTACGCGGGTGCATTTGCTTTCGAAGTATTCATAGAAGCATGTTTTCGGTTAAAAAGGGTGGAAAACCATCAAACAATGCGTGAAATTGCAGTAGTTTTATTCCTTGAATGACTAGGGTTTTGTAAAATTTCATCCAATTTTATTCGAATCTCTAATTTTGATAAATTCGAGGTGATAGTAAACAATTGGAAAGAAAGTTGACGGGTCTAAATTCGGGCGTATAGTTTGTTGCTCTTACATTAAGGGTACAAAAAAAAAGTTAAAGAGAGGCAATTAATTTATTTTCAATACGAATTTTTTATATTTATCTATCAACTAAAACTGAATAGTTACTGAAAACAAAATGTGTACTTCTATATTTCCTTGGGTCACGTTTGCGTTGGTAATAATAATCAACCACACATCAGTGGTCACCGTGGTTGTTCGAAATACCACTGTTGCATACATAAGTAAGGGACATAGGTAACACAAAGTGCTTTCTTCTATTGTTTTGTAGCAGTTACACCTTATAAATAAAGGAAAATGATTGTATTACACACAACGTACTTCCCAGAATTGTAATAAAATTACAATTCTCCACAATTTCCAAGAATTGAATTCGTTAGGATAAACAAGGTCTTTATTACTAATAGTTTTTTTTTTATTGTTGCTACACAACGTTTTCTTACTCATTGGGACCCCGCCTAATCCTTACGGAAAATTGTCCTCTGTCAAAATTTTTACAATAATATATTAAATACATCAATATTCAATACGTATAATAGGTATAAGTCCTTAAGGAAGGATGCAGTTTAAGGGACCATATCTCAAAAAAATGTTTTTTTAGGATTAACGCTCATTTAGGGCCATTTTCCGTAAGGATCTAGCTAGGTCCTTAGCAAGCTTTCCTAACTATATTTTTTTGAAGTTTATTTAATTATTCACGTTGTTTAGAAAATTATTCTGATAGATTTTTTTCATAGATGAAGAAAACAAAAGTGAAAAATAGAAAATTTATTATTAAATCCTTAAATAATAATAATTATAAAACGTTTCTATAATTTATGATGGCTTATAAGCTAATTATTTTCCATGTTTATAAAAGTCTGTGTCTCGTGTGGGATGAATGAATGATGGCGATAAAAATGCGGTAATAAATTCATAATTGATATTACAGACATCTGTGCGTGTTGCTTCTTTTTTTGTACATTTGTACTATTTTTACAATACTATTAATTCTAGGAATTAGAACATTTTATAATGCTAACAGTCTGTCAAAGCTATATGTATTGGTAAAAAATAATTATTATATGTATATAAAGCTAAGCTCGATGTACTATACACACATTTTGTAATTGTTTATGTTTTGGTTTCACGTAATAAGAGATCAGCTGAGTTATTAATTAAAAAATAAAAAGCAAATTTTTATTTGTACTGCTTAAAAAAAAAGGGGGTGGACATTGAAGGTATTATCTTGGTAACTTAAATTAGACAGTATTATCCTGTGAGGTGCTAGTCGTATACTGTGGAATTTTTATATATTTTTTTTTAGAAAAATATCCAACGAAAACGGTATCTAAATTTTAAATATTTTTAACAATAAATCAGAATAAGTCTTTTAAAACAATAACAAACGTGTTTTGGTATAATAAAATTTATTTCGCTAATCATTTTGTACCTTTTGCTTACTTTCTCTTGTCAATATGTAGATATACGTAAATCGCAATCAATTTTTTTTTAGTTGAGAAAGTAATTACATACGTAACAAGTTTTTCCTCTCTCTACACTTGGAACACATTGTTTTCTTACATATATTACGTCATGTCTTCCCTACACATCGGTTTGTGGAACACCTTGAATTAGTTGCGTCTTGCTTTTGGAAACTTTTCTTGTTGTCATTAGGGGAGTTCCCTTCCTACCTTCACTTGTAGGTTCCTTTAACGAAGCTGCACTTTCAGTCCTAAAAGAATTTGTGCTTATAGTCCTTGCAGGTCCTGTTGTCTGAACAACTCGCGGTTTATCTGTATACTCATACATTTCTGCCCCTCTGGCATTATCTACACCGCTATCTGGATCGTTTTCTTGTAGAAACAACTCGCCGTTATAATATCTATCGGACTGTCTAAAAACGGAAAGCAAAAACGTGGAGGGAAATTTCAAATTGTTTATTTCACTTCGTACCTTTTTGCATTTCTCCAAAGCATGCAGCAAACTACTACCAGAACGATTAAGAATAAACAACCGGCGGACATACTCCAAAATGCTATTTGTAATGGTTCTCGAGGTTCCCACCAAAACTGCAAAAATAATTATTATTTCTTAACTAAAAAGTTCTTAAGAATAAGATGAATTTTATTCTGGGTTCTTATATTTTAGTTAAACCCTGAAGATAATTTTTGTTTATTTTATTTAAAATTAGTGTCAAAATCAAAGTCAAGATTATGGTTTCGCCTTTTGGTGGAAGTCTTTAAGATAAACCTTCCACCAAAAGGAAAAATGAGAGTGGTGGTTTATTAAATTATTCTTTGCCTCTTTTAAGAATTTTTACCTCAGTTGTTGGAGGGTAAGTTGGCACCAAATGGCCCACTACCGTTGGAAGATACTGCGACCAAAATGCTGACTCGGTTTGACGATAATTCCATAAAATTGTTGAATTGTATGTGGTATTAATATTCAAATATTTAATTTGGCCCATTGTGGCTAACTCGAAATGTAAGCCTAATATCTGCGTGTGCGATGGATTTCTTAAATATTAAAAAAAAAAAAAATTATTATACACTTTAATCTAGATGATTCATATCTCTCTTACCCATATCTAGCAAAATCAGAGTATGCCTTCATAAAGAAATGACTCATGTTCCTATCGTTGTTAGTCCATTGATTCCTTGTGAATCTCAGTTTTGGTGGGAAAAATTCCACGTCCATAAATGGAGCACCGCAAAGTAAATAATGTTCTATGTCATGGGGTATTCTGGCCCAATGGGGAAGGTTGAAAGACTCTACGGTTGTATTGAGAACATACATGTAAACAGGGACGTCCTGTTCTATCAATAATTTTACCATTTTGTCATTTGGCGCCACGTATAGGAAGTCACTTAGCATCTGAAAAGTTGTAGAATTATTTATGGAAAAGCTACGTTTTTCACGGAGCATGTTACATTTATGTACTGATCTCTTATCAAAGTTTCGTTGTTTGGATCGGGCCAATACGTGTACATATACTTGATAGCTTCGTAGGTTCCATTTGGGTTAAGGGTGTAGTTATATCGAAGAACAAATTCCCTTATTTTTTGGTCGAAAAATTCTCGAGTTATTCGAAAATCTGGCGCCAAACTGCTATTTTCGGCTAGAACGAAAATGGGAAAATAAATATCGAATAATGATGGAGGTTACTCGCTTATTCCAGCATTGAATTTCCAATGGTAACGATAACTGTAAACTTCCAAATTTACAATTGTTTTTCTTTATTAGCTAGTAGCATTTCAAAACCAATTAGTCCGTAATTTTTGATATTATTGAACCACACAATTTTTTTTCGGATAAATTAAAAGCACTCACATACAAAATAAGCAGCTTCTTGTAGAGTAACTCCTGCCATATACTGCAATCCCCTATTGAATTGTCCCTTCCTTATTAAATTTTCCGGAAGATCCTTTATAAAATGCCAATCCTTTTCATACCATCCTTCGTAATAAGGAACGGTGACGTTCATGTCGATGACAGGACCCCATGGGAAGAAGCCTACTTGTGGTGGAAATTCGGCATTCCCTAATTCGTAAAAACTTCGACCCTGTTTCATGCAGTTCACCAGTTTCCACGATGACTCAATGCTGCAACCTAAAAGCTGCCCAAACACCCTACTTGTGTTCTGGGCCCTGTATTTATCTATTACAAATGCGGCGTCGGCTAATGCGGATCCACTCTGAAAATTAAATATTATTCATAATTTCTGTAATTACTATTATTAATATTGTAAAATAATAATTACTTGGGCTATAACTTTGGTAACAATATGTCGCGTTTGGGGTGCAACCATTAGAAGGCCTGCAGATGCTGCTCCAGCTCCTGGTCCAAAAAGTGTTATCTTATCTCTATTTCCATTAAAAAATTCTATATTATCGTAAACCCACTGTAACGCCATAGCTTGATCGAGTATGCCATAGTTCCCTGGCGAGTTGATATCCCCGGTACTTAAAAATCCTAAAACAATCAATTCGATAAATATACAAGGCGATTTAACTAGTAACAATTTATATAACCCACCCAATGCTCCCAATCGATAATTAATTGTGACGACAACGACTTCGTAAAATGTGGCAAGTATGTGACCGGGAAATAAGTTGGAAGCTCCATGCGTAAAATCTCCCCCGTGGATGTAGAACATCACTGGAAGCTTTTCGGCTACGCTTCCTATCTATAAAAGTAGTAGTTAAATTTATTTCTGAATTTTTACTTTACATTTGTCGTCTTACAGTTGGAGTGAAAATATTTAAATATAAACAGTCTTCGTCCATATCTCTGACTCCTTTCGAAGCTCCTGTGTATTTAATCGGTTGGGGGCAAGCCGGGCCGAAATCCGTCGCTTGGATAAGTTGCCATCCTTTATGTGACTTTGGTGGCTAAAATAATTGAAATCATTCATACGCCGATAATAAGAAATGAAGTTCAATAAATACCCTAAATCGACCTTCGTTAATAGGGGGCATGGCATAGGGGATTCCCAAGAAGACAATCGTTTTTCCCATTTCTCTTTCTATAGATTCAGAGCCAGGCCTGTAGAGAGAATCTGGATCTGGATTGTCGTAAAGATATACCTTGAAGCCCTGAACTTCGCCATGTCTTGTTCTGACAAATACGTCTCGTTCTTTTATTATGCTGTCTGGTCTCATTTTCCCTTGAAGGTCCTCCCTCCAACCTCCTAGCACACCAGGATATATTGGTTCTTGGTTGCCTTGCTGTTTAAAAATTTTAATTTCGAAGTGATTCATTGAAAGAACTGCCAGTGAAAAATAATTGTTGGCTATCTCTTTTGAAGAGGCCGTTAATAAACCATAAGGCTCTGTCAGGAGGGGGTTGTGGTAGAAGGCTATTGTAAACCATATGCGAAGGGGGGTTAATACTGAAGCAACATAGTTATCAACAGTGCACACTATCAGGGAGGGAAGATGTGAATAAAACTTTAATGGGCCAGTGTGGTCGGAAAATTTATTTTTGTGAATATTTCATTTCAAAAATATTAAAAATACCACGTTATTCTATGGGATAGGGACAAAGATAAAATCATGATGGAGCATGTGGGGGTAGGGGGATTAAAAAGGAATATGGTTTATGGAGATACTCTAAGAAATAAAACAACAATTCGGTTATTTGTTACTAAATATTTCAAAATAGGCAAGTTTGTTTCAGTAAAATCCAATTCAGTTCGTGATAAAGCAATAGATGTAACGCTAAAAATGATCAAAGCGTTGTAACTTTTTTGGCACATTTGGAAGACAGCATTAACTGGAAATTTTGTTACATAAAATAAAAAACGTTAAAAAGAAGCAGGTATGGTCATTATCAAGGTTGCTCTTTAAGTTTATGACACTCACCATCATATGATATTGAACTTTATAAATAAGAGGCACAATTCAACGCAAAATCTTTATTTAGAGGAGGAGTTCAACGGGCTTTTATTCTTAATTAAAATTGTGGTAAAGTTAAAATAGGACGCGCACGCTTGAACGAGTTCCTTCGAAAAAGAAATTGAAACTGAACTTCCAAGTAGTGGTTTTGACCTAAGAAAACCATTAATATTTTCTAAAATTTCTGAATTTTCATTTAAACATTACTTATTTGTTCCCAATTATAAACGCCTAATTATTTTAATAACTGTTAAAAACAAAATAACCTTAGAATGAAGGTTTAAACAAATTTAGTTATATGGTATTTAGGTACTCATTTGTTTTTACAAAATAAGTAAAAAAAATAATATAATAATAATTTCTGGAAATTAAAAAAAAATAAAAAATATAGAAAGGGTTCGTACCTGGTCGTACTTGAACCTAGGATCCTGGTTGACCCTTCTGGGGTCTCCAGGTTGTCCACGGGAGTTATAATAAGTGTTCGGTTGATACTGACTGTATCTTCTATTATTGTAGGTGAACGTCCTGTAGTCCCGATCCCCGGGTTCGGGGGGATTATACGTCTGATAAGGATTATTTTGTCCGTAATACACATCACCCTGATTGTTTTGACCGCTCGCAAACTTCACATACAATTCACAACAAACAAAAACTTTTAAAAAATCCCATACTACTTGTTTACACAAACGCGCCATTTTAGTTTACCTGTAACTTACGTCACTCAGGTGTGCCCAGCAGTTAACTTTTACCTCTAACTTTCGGTTGCTTGAATCAGCAGCAGGATTAAAGAGCCTCATGACACAAAGCCACAAGTTTGAACAGAAAAAAAAAAAAATACACACACAAAGCTCGAACGCAATCCAGATAGACGAATCATGCAGGTAATATTCGTACGTGGTTACATTATGATAAAAGCGTTTATCAAACGATATGAGTTGCCTGATAAAATGCAAAAACAACACTGGTAGGAATTGAACTAGCTAGAGCGAACACAATGCATGTAATAATGCAAGTGTGGGAGTTTCTCTTAATTACTATCGAGCTGTGGTATTTAAGAACTAATGGAATAAACTTGTCTCCCTGTTACCTTCTTCGGTATAATTAATAAAACTAGTGGATAATTAAAAGATTTCTGCTTGTATTTCTACGATTACATCGTTGCTATGGTCACACCTACTATAGGCGACATGTAATACAACCCACAATGAATCATTTAATTGAGCCCGATCATTCGTTTTAATTAAAAATAAAGAAATGAACTGTTTTAGAGAAGCACCTACCTACAGAACCATTTTTTCAGCGACATATTGGAAACTTTTTTAAAACTTTTTCTTTTATAACATGAAGTTGGTTGAACAAACTGTAAAGTATTTTAATTTGATAAATACAATTAATACATAGTTACATCATTATTAAGCTTTCACTAATTTTGAGAAAGAAATAGGTACATACTAGTAAATTTTAACAATGACCATTAAATTTGAATGATCCTGCACTATACTTATGCGCAACTTTAAAGGTTATTTGTAACACAAAAAAAAACTGATGTGGTGTTAAGAAAATAAGGAAAAACTTTTGGTTTTGTTGTACTAGTTTTTCGTATAACGTGCTATAGAAAGTAAAGAAAGTAATTAATTATAATAGGTATTACATATTTTTAATACGCGGTCTTCTTAATTGTTAGAGTTTTCCCAAACCGATTTCATTGGTTGTTGCATTATTAAGGGAAGGGGAACCATGTGTTACGGAAACTTCTTGCAGGCTCCTGAATCATGGTAGGTCGTGCTTTAGTTCAGTGATGGTTCAATTCCTGACCCTACTTACCCTCTAGGTTTCATGTAACATGTGCAATAGAGCGATTTTATAAAGACGCTTTTTATTATAAAAAAAATGTTAACTAGCTTTTGGTGTTAAAAAAAAAAAATAGTAGATAATTACCGGTTTTCGTTATTTTTTCCTGCTACCATGGCCGAGGACGTGCTACACATTTCAAATCTTCCGCAAAATTTAGATTTTCACATAGTGACTCTCTTTGAAAAGTTGGAAACTCTAAGACAAGAAAATGGTTGTAATAGAAAAAGTTTTTTGAAACTTCCGATGAAGGCGGAAATTCGTACATTAGAATTTTGGCGGTCAGTTATTTGTGAGTGCATTGCTTCTTTTTGCTGTGTCTTTATTGTATGTGGGGCGGCAGCTGGTACAGGGGTTGGTGCGTCGGCGGCAAGTATTCTTCTTGCCACTGCTCTTGCAGCTGGTTTTGCAATGACTACACTTTCACAGTGTTTTTTACACATTTCCGGTAAGTAACTACTATTTTCACCCTTTATTTAACCATTCAATTCATATAGTTCCATTTTCATATCATTTATTAAAAAATCAAATAACTGGCGCAAACAGAAGTTACGATTTTATATCTGATTAATAAAATTTCAGGTGGTCACATCAATCCTTCGGTGACAGTAGCGATGGTAGTTACCAAAAGAATAACCATTATCAGGGCTGTTATGTATGTGATAGCTCAAAGTGGTGGAGCTGTAGCAGGGGTAGCTTTTCTTTATGGGTAAGTTCTCTAAATTATCCTATTTTCAATGCAACTGCAATTAATTTGCGTTAAGATGAATATTTTTTTGGTAGAATTTTATTACTTCTGCTTGTGGTTTTTGTATTTAAATTTAAAAGTTCAATCTGCTCTTCGAAAAGTGACCGTACGAAATTCAACGAGTTATTTAAGTAATGAGTTACATCCTGCTGATGATTGAAAAAACTGAAAATTAAAAAGGACACTTGAATCGTTTAGTAAAAGTACTACGAATATGAGGAAGTCGTTCTTTAATCCTGCACAATTATTAATAACATTATACAATAAATAATTATTTGCAAATATTATGCGGGGATTTGTAAGGTAAGGTTTCAAAATCAGTCTTGGTGATGAAATATTCATTTTATTAAATGTTATGTAGTTACAAGGTACAAAACAAAGTTAGAAATTTATGCGGGGGTCGAACAGATTCAGAAATCCCTTCGAACGTGCGTCTTTCTGTTTTCGGCGGCTTTTCAAATCCTATAATTTCAGTAACAACGCGTATCAAAGAATAAGGGGGGCAACGGACTAAGAATTCTTACCTGAATCTTAATTTACCTGAACCATTTGTCGGGGGTTCTTGCAGCTGCTGTTCTGTTTGGATGCCATCCGCTCACAGTTTGAAAGCTGCAGGAAATACACAATAATAGCTGCTCCGGTTATCTGATCTTCAATAGATAGGTATATTACTACACCCTTCGAGGGCTACGGCCTTAGCGATACTCACCTATGTGTATGTGTACGAAAGCTTTGCACTTTCTTTAAAAAAAAAAAAAATTAATGAAATTTTTTCGATAAAGTTTTAGCGAATTGTAGGTAGGTATTTATTAGAAGAGGGAAGCTTTATATCAATCATTCCATGTGAATCAATTTTTAGGGCAGGGTAAATNTCACCTATGTGTATGTGTACGAAAGCTTTGCACTTTCTTTAAAAAAAAAAAAAATTAATGAAATTTTTTCGATAAAGTTTTAGCGAATTGTAGGTAGGTATTTATTAGAAGAGGGAAGCTTTATATCAATCATTCCATGTGAATCAATTTTTAGGGCAGGGTAAATACATACTTTATTGGGTTAATCGGATCAATGATAAATAATTTGATTAGCTGTGCACTTGTTCGTCGCAATCGTGGGAAAACCGTGCATAGCAGATTTCGCATATTATTCAGCAATTGATTGTGGTTGTTCGAAAGACCCCATAAAATAATCCCTTTCGCTGCACCATGAGGTGCGACAATGTATATTAATTCGGTGTACATTGGTGATATCATCCTGCCTACACCGCAAACGCCCTCCTTCCTCGTGCCAGAGGGAGTCAGCCCTAAAAATTCACTTGTCCCAAAGCTCTCCAGAGATTTGCTTATTGTTCTTTTTTTATGATACGCGAACATTTCGTGAGAGATAGTCTCTCCTGTTTATTTTTAATCCTTAACGGCAGTTTTTCTTCGATGTTCACACACTTGATTCGTAACCCGCGGAAAGACAAAATAAACGCATGTGGATGACATCTGTTGGATCGCAACTATTTTTAGACACTGGAGTTTTTTTCCTGCAGGATCGCCATACGAGAGTCCCATTTTTAAGGAAGATCTGTTCTTTCTTAAAAACAAATGAAACCACTGTAGCATCGTAAAACTTTATTAACTCAGAGCCAACTTTACCAAACCGTAATTGTAGTGATACATTATTATTCTGAAAATAAATTTCTTGAATTCTTTTTTGCCCACTACACACTTCCTCAAATTAATGAGGAAAAATTTTTTGTTGCTGTTGTCACATTATTATTCGTTTGTTTTGTGTGCACATTGATGTGTGCTACAATTTATTCAAAATTTAATAGCCAGGCTTTGAACGGGGGTGTTAATAAATAACTCGCAGCACGTGTGCCACAGCATGTCTTACCACCTGGCATTTTCCTCACCCTATTGCCTTTAAGTAGGGACAACTACTTGTTCCCAATTTCCGTTCATCATGCCTCAAGTTTTTACCTAGTAAAATATTAGTTCAGTATGGTTTTAAACATCTGCTCGTGCGCCCTCTCTTTCCTCTCAAATCCTTGCAGATTATAAAATCTCCACCGAAAACATCTGTATTGTGCTTAATTTGAAAATGTATCCATCGCTTCACACTTCATACTACGTAACAATTAATTTAAATAACGTATTAAATATGTTCATCAGCCGCATATTTGAGTAGATACTGTTTTCATCATTTGAATGGAATTTAATGAAAGAGAACTACCTACTGGCGAAACAATATTTGCAATGATTTCCTTCTTGAAATGATACTCCTTTTCATTTCTCAAGGTTTATTGGTCTTTCTGAAAGATGGAAATAGCTTCCTTTGATAAAACTCAATATCAGGTTTTAATATCAGCAGCTTATGTTTCCAAATAATTTCTTTCTAGGTATGAAATTATTACTTCGATGTCGCTAGCATATTTGCAATAACTTCTTACGGTATCTCCTTAAGAAATAGATAAGAGTCATATACGATTTCTGTTGTTGTTGTTATCCGAAAAGAATTCCAATTAATTTGCTAAAAATTTCTGAAAAGTCCTTGCGAAACATATTTGTAATTACGTTATAATTACATGTATACTTTTCTTAAATAAAAAATAATTGTTCTTGAAACTTGAGCTTTCGATAGGAGGCCCCATTAACTTTGTCCAAAATTGTAAAATTGACCAATTCAATTCAATTCAATTTACATTCACCGCAGACGTTGGTGATTATCCGTAATGGGCTTTCTATAAAAGCCGTCATAAAATTAATATGTGTATCAAATAGCGGAACATTTTCGGTCATAATCAGCTGAAATATTCTCATGTCGACAACGCTTTAAACTGTGGAGTAACAGTTGAATAATAAAGATATCACTATCGATAATAATCGGTCTACTTGATCTCCCTTGTCGTTCACCCCAAATGGTTCTCTTTGTTAAAGTGCACTTGTACAGCAAGTCACCCTTGATAAAAATTTACAGTATCAATTTTGAATTTATTTAGTCGGCTGCAATCAGAAGGGCGCTTTTTGGTTCTCACGGACACACAACTGAATGTGCGTGTGTATTTGGCCACAACAATTCAAAGAATATTTGTTAAATTAAACTCTTCGATTAAAATTCCGCTTGGGAAACAAAGTAAATAAAATTTTAAGAAACTGGTAATAGCAGATGTTCTTCGTAGACATCAAGCCCGTTGCACGCATACTGTATTTAATAATTTGCAGCTGCTGCTGAGTTGCCCTTAGAATTCGTCAATCTGCTTAAAACAGCCACCCAAGAATTAGTTTTTAATTCAAATTTAATTCGATATGGAAATACGTAACTTGGTCTATAAACACGTAGAAATTAAATTCGCTGTTAGAAATCATCCGACGCTAATTACTGTGGATACATACGGATCCATATTTGAAAAAAAAATATATTTTATTAAACTTTACAGTTAATAATTACTGCCCCTTACATTTTTTTAAGTTTATGAATAATTAATTTTTAAAAAGGGATCCCTCAGTTAGCGTTTACATATTTTGTTGGGCAGGCAGGTACTTTCGAAATTTTTGCTGCGGAGTATTCGAAATATTTCATTACCAAACGGAACAGGTGGCTCAGGACCTGTTCTCGGAACGAGAATGTGAACAAAGTAAGTTCATTTTTTAACCATTGTGTACAGTTAGCGCGTGCCGTGTTTAGGACACCCCAGGGACGTTTTCAGACCGGCTCTCCGGAGTTCCAAACTGTATTAGTTGAGTTAAACCCATTTATGTAAGGGTGCACTAACTGTAGTGGGGTCATGCTCTACTGAATTAAAGGCAATTGTTCCCTCATTAAAATCAATTATAAAAAGCAGTACTCGTTATAATGTCGCTCTCTACAGAATATTAGCTCAGCGGTTAATATGATATTTTAAGTTGCCGACCAAGCAAAATCTCTGTAACGTTGTTGTAGTGTTCCATTCTGAGAATTAAATATTTTATGTCGTATTTGTAATAATTTCTCCAATCAAGACGTTCATCAAAAACCACACACAGAAATTATATCTTCTACCTCCAATAATAACTATAATAAGCAATTTTCTCAAAATAGAAAAATAACTGTGTTAAGTGCCATTTTCACATTCATAAAAACTTACGATCAATTTGATAAACCAAAAGGGTTTTTGTACCTATAATCTACTTTGAGCAATTTTAATTATTGTTTGCATACACCACAAACAAGATTAATAAATACAGGTACTTGTCACAATAGGGCCCTGACATTTTTTTTATTTTAGAGTGACTGTTCCTGGCTATCAAGGAAACTTAAAGGCAGCAGTTCAACATACAGCATCTGCAGCAGCCTGGGAGCGTTTTGGCGTAGAACTAATCCTTACTTTTCTCATAGTATTAACATATTTAATGTCGATAGATTCTTATAATAAATACATGGGAAGTACATCTCTTACGATCGGGGCATCATATGCGGCGTGTTCATTTGTTTCCGTAAGTTTTATATTCGAACCTTAAGAATATCGTAATGCCAAATTGATTCTTCCGTTGTAGATGCCTTATTTAAATCCGGCACGAGCATTGGGACTTTCGTTTGTTTTAAGTAAATGGGAAGGTCACTGGGTCTACTGGATAGGTCCTCTACTTGGAGGTATTACCTCAGGTCTTCTCTACGAATACGTTTTCAATAAGCAGAGGACGAGTCGTCCCAAGGATTCGGCCGATGGGGATTCGTCGAGCATAAACTCAGACGAAGATACTTACGACGATTTAGACAAACCTGTTGGTACAAAATTCACTGGTTCCACTTACAATAGTTATAGACCAGCAGGAAGTAGTAACGCGGGNTCCATATTTGAAAAAAAAATATATTTTATTAAACTTTACAGTTAATAATTACTGCCCCTTACATTTTTTTAAGTTTATGAATAATTAATTTTTAAAAAGGGATCCCTCAGTTAGCGTTTACATATTTTGTTGGGCAGGCAGGTACTTTCGAAATTTTTGCTGCGGAGTATTCGAAATATTTCATTACCAAACGGAACAGGTGGCTCAGGACCTGTTCTCGGAACGAGAATGTGAACAAAGTAAGTTCATTTTTTAACCATTGTGTACAGTTAGCGCGTGCCGTGTTTAGGACACCCCAGGGACGTTTTCAGACCGGCTCTCCGGAGTTCCAAACTGTATTAGTTGAGTTAAACCCATTTATGTAAGGGTGCACTAACTGTAGTGGGGTCATGCTCTACTGAATTAAAGGCAATTGTTCCCTCATTAAAATCAATTATAAAAAGCAGTACTCGTTATAATGTCGCTCTCTACAGAATATTAGCTCAGCGGTTAATATGATATTTTAAGTTGCCGACCAAGCAAAATCTCTGTAACGTTGTTGTAGTGTTCCATTCTGAGAATTAAATATTTTATGTCGTATTTGTAATAATTTCTCCAATCAAGACGTTCATCAAAAACCACACACAGAAATTATATCTTCTACCTCCAATAATAACTATAATAAGCAATTTTCTCAAAATAGAAAAATAACTGTGTTAAGTGCCATTTTCACATTCATAAAAACTTACGATCAATTTGATAAACCAAAAGGGTTTTTGTACCTATAATCTACTTTGAGCAATTTTAATTATTGTTTGCATACACCACAAACAAGATTAATAAATACAGGTACTTGTCACAATAGGGCCCTGACATTTTTTTTATTTTAGAGTGACTGTTCCTGGCTATCAAGGAAACTTAAAGGCAGCAGTTCAACATACAGCATCTGCAGCAGCCTGGGAGCGTTTTGGCGTAGAACTAATCCTTACTTTTCTCATAGTATTAACATATTTAATGTCGATAGATTCTTATAATAAATACATGGGAAGTACATCTCTTACGATCGGGGCATCATATGCGGCGTGTTCATTTGTTTCCGTAAGTTTTATATTCGAACCTTAAGAATATCGTAATGCCAAATTGATTCTTCCGTTGTAGATGCCTTATTTAAATCCGGCACGAGCTTTGGGACTTTCGTTTGTTTTAAGTAAATGGGAAGGTCACTGGGTCTACTGGATAGGTCCTCTACTTGGAGGTATTACCTCAGGTCTTCTCTACGAATACGTTTTCAATAAGCAGAGGACGAGTCGTCCCAAGGATTCGGCCGATGGGGATTCGTCGAGCATAAACTCAGACGAAGATACTTACGACGATTTAGACAAACCTGTTGGTACAAAATTCACTGGTTCCACTTACAATAGTTATAGACCAGCAGGAAGTAGTAACGCGGGAGTTAGCTACTGCGCAAGTCTTACATCCGCAAGTCTATATGCCGCTCCTCCAACAAAATTGGAGAGGGTCGAATCACTTTATGGAGGAACAAAATCCCTTTATTGCAAATCTCCACCTCTTACAAGAGCCAACCTAAATAGATCACAATCCGTCTATACGAAATCTAACAGCGGTTCAAACAAAGATACCCTTCCTCGATCTGGACCATTAGTACCAGCTCAATCATTGTATCCGATCCGTTTAAATCAGCAGCAAAATCACGTACAGAACCAAAACGTCCAAAATCAATTGCAACAAAGATCAGAAAGTATTTACGGAATTAGAGGAAATTCTCAGCGTCCAGAGGGTGCTTATGGAACAAGTAATGGTAATAATGGCCCTTTTCAGGGAAGAAGTACTAATACTACCACCGCAACCACTGATAAGTATGAAGATACGCAAAAACCGACCAGAAATAACAGGCCCGAATCTATGTATGGAATGAGTCAGAGTAGAAGAGGGCAATCAGCGCAGTCTGATGATTCCAGTTACAGTTCATATCATGGATCAGTTTCACGTAGTAATACAGCTAACAGTACTTACAATGGGCCAACTAGCAATTTTTCTAGTAAAGGCAGTAATGGTGGAAGCAGCACTTATGGCGTGAGATCCGATATTAGGAAATCCCCGCCCACACAGTTAATCACTGCTACTCCACATAGCGCATCTTATCATCATAATAATTTGCCACAACATTCCCCTTCATCTCAATACTAATAGACTTTGTGTATAGAAAGGCACGTTAGTTACGTATTTATCATTGTGAATATATGTAAAGTTACCTATAAACGTTCTTAAACGTAATAATAAAGTAATATAAGGTTTTGACTGGTATTAATATTATATATAAAAGAAGTTATGAGTTCTGTCAGCACAGGGCAAAGTAGTATTACGTGGTTAAAATCAGCAATTTTTTATGCTGAAATGTACGATGTGTTGCATACCTATTTACAAACAATTCCTTTAAATTTTAATCGTTGATTACTATATATCTATTAAAAAATCATAATGGCCGACGTCAGTAACAATGCGAAAACAATTGAAAAAGAATGATGGCCGACAACTGCAACAATTAGAAAAAATGATGGCCGACAACTGCAACAATTAGAAAAGAATGATGGCCGACACTACGTCATAGTGAAGCAATTTCAAATAATTTTTAACACAAAGAAAGTGATTAAACAAATTGTTCACAAAAGTGAATTTCGACCACTTCGACATTTTCGAGCTCAAGGGGGGAAGAACTAGTATATTGTGTTATTTATTTTTTGCCTCTTACTTAAATTGCAAACGTATTTAATAAGAATATCACAACGTTCTCTAAGGTATTTGAAGGGATTTCTTTCAAATTAATGATAATGAAAACAATATGGTATGTGGAAATGAGACAACAAAACTAAATTGTTTCCTTATTTCCATTATGCAATTATAATATTTTCATTGCTACCTGTAAATCTGTAGTAACTGCTTAGTTTGTCGTTTATGGGTAAAAAATAGCATACTTGAACACACGCAACACCTTGTATATTCTTTAAAGATCTTCCCAGTAGATGTATCGTTTACACACCCTATGTTCTAGAAATAGTATAATGTCAAGTTAAAATATTTGTACAATAACCTCAAAATTAAACGTCAGATTTATAGTAATTATTAACAAATTTTATTTATTCGTTATTATATTAAATTTATGAAGGAGTAATAAGAAATCTCGTTATGTAAAAGTCACTATTAACCTCGGAGTTTTCATTGAAAATTTATATATTTACAATGAGTGCAAATAGTGCTAACAGTGGTGACTTAGAAACCCGAGAAGAATATATGAAGAAATTGTTATCATGGATTGAAGATGCCAAGAACTGGCAAAAAGACCAGCTACAACACCTGGAAAGAGCTAGAACTAATTCAGGAAACCCTAATGAAGTTCCTTTTTTACTAAGTACGTAAACTAAAAATTGAAGCTATTTTTAAGTAACAGCTTTTATTTTCAGATCAAGAAACACTTGATGGTTATGAGTATATTGTTCCACCACTGTGGAAAAGGGTTGTAGCAGAACTAATTGACTTTTGTTTTCTTTTTATTGTTAAAACATTTATTATATTCTCAATACTAGAAAGTTTTGATATTATGTGAGTATAGTTCAAAAGACCCAAGATACAAGGGTGTACTAATACATTTCTTTCAGATCTGCTGATGATCTGGGAATTTTTAACAAAAATTTACAAAATGCTGATATCATGTACCATATGTCCATGGAGTTTTTAATATTAGAAATACTGCATAGATTTGTGGTATTTTGTTATGAGGTAATAAAATATTCTTAATAGCAAATCCATTTAGATTATATAAAAATTTATTTACTTAAAGGAGTGTATGATTATTTGAAATACATAGTTCAATATTTTTAGACATTATGGTTGAGTTTAGGGCCAAGAGCAACACCTGGGAAAATGTTTATGGGTCTTATGGTTGTTGAGGCAACTGTTGTAGCCCCTATTGAAGGTCGTGCACATGAGACTGTAAAAGTATTTACAGGTACTCAATTAACAATTAAAGAAGCTTTAACAAGGTCTATTGTCAAAAGTCTAACTTTTGCAATACCCCTTTGCTTTGCTATACTGTTTTTCAAACACAACCGCACTGGTTATGATTTAATGTCCCATACTATTGTTGTACAGTACAATCCAAATCCCCCTCCTGCAATATTATTTTAATTTAAAGTTTTGTACATGTATATTTTACCTACTTAAATTTTATAGAGGGACCATAAAATGTATCCTCAATATATGTGATTATATGTATACTTAAATACTGTACCATACCTTTTACGTTTGGTTTTTTTTTTGTTACTTCATACTTAATTTTTTTAATAGTCATAGTATACCAAAACTATTGTAAATGTAATGTATTTTGTGATTAATAAAGACGCTATTTGTATAAATATTTATTGTGAAAAAGTTACAATAAGTATGGCTTGCACAACTTTAAACTAACTATTTTGAAAATTGGAAACATGTTCAAAAATATTTACAATATTTAAGTGCAATTTCATAAATATTTATCACAGGAAAGATTAAATTCAAGAATGAATTTATTTATAAGTAATATACAAGGTGTGCATTACAGATCGTCAAAATCGCAATGGTAACTAAATTAAAATAGTCATGGAATGTAAAAAAACCATTTAGTAATACTGTAGTAAATATTAATATTAGTAATTTAATAAAATACCAAACAGAATTTTGTTAAATTGATTAATTACTCGTGTTATCACTAATTTTGAGA
>NW_020438871.1:1770613-1785632 GCF_000699045.2 Agrilus planipennis | reverse complement strand
GTTACGAACTGGTAGAATAGTTTAAAAAAAAAATAATAAAATAAGACCACCCATCAGCTTAGCGGAGCAACTGGCGCCATTCATGCTTTTCTTGTTGGTAATATAATTCCCACCCTCAACACTTCGAGACTTGTTGAAACTCAGGCCAGTATTGATCGCATTTTTGCAACAGGTTATCTACAACTTCCCATTTTCATTCATGTTCTCAGTGTGAATGTAAATTTTTTAATATATAGCTACTACAATGGCGAAGATATGTTAGAAGTAAAAACTTTTTCTTTTGATATCAATTTCCCTGATAGTTATTCGAAATAGCGTTTATGATGTTAGAATACTTTAAATGCGTACATCATAATGTTGAAAGCGTTTTATACATTAGATAATATACAATATGTTCCGAATTGGTGCTGCTTTTACGAAAAAAAAAAAAAAATTTGACAAAAATACCTAGTCCATGTGTTAGATAATATTTTATAACGGGCTACAAGTAATATTTCCTTATATTAGTTTTAACAAATTTGTATTTACCTAGCCATTAAAATTTTCACAGCCTATCTATTCATTTGGAAAAAAAGTTAAGGGAAGAAAATTTAATTCAATTTTAAGTAACCCATTTTTCTTTGATATGCATTTTCAGATTGAAAATTCATTCGTTACTATTTTCTAAATCGCGTTCGCAATGATTATAGGTAAACAAAAACGTTATTGTCGTCCACGTCGGCCCGAAAAGGCCTTCTACAAATTTATCGTATAAAACAGGCAGCACCAATTTTGAATATTCTACGCAACAAAAAAGCATGATTTTCGCTAAAAACCGTTTCAATATTTAAGTAAGTGAAAACCTTGAATTTTGCCTGTGATTGTTTATCAAAAATTGGATAACAACTTCAGAAGGAATATTCAAGGATTTTACTTTCGGAGGATATGTATAATGATTGAATGGCATTCTGACAAGCTGAACGGCATCTTTTGTAACTGGAATTGAACATGTTTTTGGGTCAAAGGTGAACAACTTTTGCAGTACAGATTATCAGAATAGTCAAAAGTTATAGTTTTGCCAGTTAATTCTGCTATCTCATTCTAATCAGTCAATGTTCTAAAGAACTAAGCACGTTAAGGGTCAATATAACAAATTAATTAAATCCATTTTACATATAGATACAGGTGCAGCGCAGAAGTCTTCTTAAAAAAGAATACTTCCCTCCAATATTCTCTATTTAAAGCGAAAAACCATCCATGTCATTCTGAAAATTACACCCAAAATAATATTGTATTTTCAATTTAATTTCGCGTCAATTCGCTAATCAAATGAAATTAACAGAAAATATCGATGATATGGAACTTTTTAGGGTCCAAAAATATGTATAAATAAGTAAATAATTTTAAAAATAAATTAGTGGAAGTTCAACCCAAATTAATGTTTTCGTAATGACACACAGATTGATTTGTTTGCGAAGATTATTAAACACGAGCCGCCACTGAAATAAACATTTTGAAAAGGATTATAGAATTTCTCAGGGAAGTCGTACATGTTATTAATATACACGAACACAAAGAAAATCAGTAGGCAGCAGCCGTGATGATAAACTTGACAAAATGGGAATTTCGATTAATTTAATAACTTACGTTGAGGGAGCTCATATCATAATATGAAGACCTGTGTGACTTGTAATAGGGTATTTCCTTGCTGTAGTAGTCTTGTGGTTGATATTCTTCTTGAGAAACTCTGGCAGCTTGTGCTAAGATATCAGGAAATGCTACAATTCCTTCTCGCACCGGGTAATCACTTTGTTCGTCGTAGTTATATTCTGCATCTGACATAGCTCTGAAAAGAAATTTTGACGATCGAAACGTTGTTCATCAAAAAATGTAATATCTCTGCTTTAATTATGAAACGATTGGAAAAATGTAGTTTTATGATTTCAAATGTAAGTCAACAAATTTTAAAAGTCAACTGCAACTTAGACTACGTGAAATTCTGTTTTATTGCAAAAACCTAGGAGTTTGGGCTCTGTGCGTCGATATATATCAGTCAGTCAGTTTATCCTTTTATTTATCAAATATTAATGTGGAAATTCATTTTCCATTTAAACCAACTATAAATTAATGAAGAAAAAATTGTTGCTATTGTGACACCCTCGCCGGGAATCGAACCCTTAGTGGTCAGAGCATTGGTGCGTAAAGCCAAAGGTCCCGGGTTCGGGTTTTTGACGTTAAATTCATCAACCGTACGGTANATTTAATAATTTGCAGCTGCTGCTGAGTTGCCCTTAGAATTCGTCAATCTGCTTAAAACAGCCACCCAAGAATTAGTTTTTAATTCAAATTTAATTCGATATGGAAATACGTAACTTGGTCTATAAACACGTAGAAATTAAATTCGCTGTTAGAAATCATCCGACGCTAATTACTGTGGATACATACGGATCCATATTTGAAAAAAAAATATATTTTATTAAACTTTACAGTTAATAATTACTGCCCCTTACATTTTTTTAAGTTTATGAATAATTAATTTTTAAAAAGGGATCCCTCAGTTAGCGTTTACATATTTTGTTGGGCAGGCAGGTACTTTCGAAATTTTTGCTGCGGAGTATTCGAAATATTTCATTACCAAACGGAACAGGTGGCTCAGGACCTGTTCTCGGAACGAGAATGTGAACAAAGTAAGTTCATTTTTTAACCATTGTGTACAGTTAGCGCGTGCCGTGTTTAGGACACCCCAGGGACGTTTTCAGACCGGCTCTCCGGAGTTCCAAACTGTATTAGTTGAGTTAAACCCATTTATGTAAGGGTGCACTAACTGTAGTGGGGTCATGCTCTACTGAATTAAAGGCAATTGTTCCCTCATTAAAATCAATTATAAAAAGCAGTACTCGTTATAATGTCGCTCTCTACAGAATATTAGCTCAGCGGTTAATATGATATTTTAAGTTGCCGACCAAGCAAAATCTCTGTAACGTTGTTGTAGTGTTCCATTCTGAGAATTAAATATTTTATGTCGTATTTGTAATAATTTCTCCAATCAAGACGTTCATCAAAAACCACACACAGAAATTATATCTTCTACCTCCAATAATAACTATAATAAGCAATTTTCTCAAAATAGAAAAATAACTGTGTTAAGTGCCATTTTCACATTCATAAAAACTTACGATCAATTTGATAAACCAAAAGGGTTTTTGTACCTATAATCTACTTTGAGCAATTTTAATTATTGTTTGCATACACCACAAACAAGATTAATAAATACAGGTACTTGTCACAATAGGGCCCTGACATTTTTTTTATTTTAGAGTGACTGTTCCTGGCTATCAAGGAAACTTAAAGGCAGCAGTTCAACATACAGCATCTGCAGCAGCCTGGGAGCGTTTTGGCGTAGAACTAATCCTTACTTTTCTCATAGTATTAACATATTTAATGTCGATAGATTCTTATAATAAATACATGGGAAGTACATCTCTTACGATCGGGGCATCATATGCGGCGTGTTCATTTGTTTCCGTAAGTTTTATATTCGAACCTTAAGAATATCGTAATGCCAAATTGATTCTTCCGTTGTAGATGCCTTATTTAAATCCGGCACGAGCATTGGGACTTTCGTTTGTTTTAAGTAAATGGGAAGGTCACTGGGTCTACTGGATAGGTCCTCTACTTGGAGGTATTACCTCAGGTCTTCTCTACGAATACGTTTTCAATAAGCAGAGGACGAGTCGTCCCAAGGATTCGGCCGATGGGGATTCGTCGAGCATAAACTCAGACGAAGATACTTACGACGATTTAGACAAACCTGTTGGTACAAAATTCACTGGTTCCACTTACAATAGTTATAGACCAGCAGGAAGTAGTAACGCGGGAGTTAGCTACTGCGCAAGTCTTACATCCGCAAGTCTATATGCCGCTCCTCCAACAAAATTGGAGAGGGTCGAATCACTTTATGGAGGAACAAAATCCCTTTATTGCAAATCTCCACCTCTTACAAGAGCCAACCTAAATAGATCACAATCCGTCTATACGAAATCTAACAGCGGTTCAAACAAAGATACCCTTCCTCGATCTGGACCATTAGTACCAGCTCAATCATTGTATCCGATCCGTTTAAATCAGCAGCAAAATCACGTACAGAACCAAAACGTCCAAAATCAATTGCAACAAAGATCAGAAAGTATTTACGGAATTAGAGGAAATTCTCAGCGTCCAGAGGGTGCTTATGGAACAAGTAATGGTAATAATGGCCCTTTTCAGGGAAGAAGTACTAATACTACCACCGCAACCACTGATAAGTATGAAGATACGCAAAAACCGACCAGAAATAACAGGCCCGAATCTATGTATGGAATGAGTCAGAGTAGAAGAGGGCAATCAGCGCAGTCTGATGATTCCAGTTACAGTTCATATCATGGATCAGTTTCACGTAGTAATACAGCTAACAGTACTTACAATGGGCCAACTAGCAATTTTTCTAGTAAAGGCAGTAATGGTGGAAGCAGCACTTATGGCGTGAGATCCGATATTAGGAAATCCCCGCCCACACAGTTAATCACTGCTACTCCACATAGCGCATCTTATCATCATAATAATTTGCCACAACATTCCCCTTCATCTCAATACTAATAGACTTTGTGTATAGAAAGGCACGTTAGTTACGTATTTATCATTGTGAATATATGTAAAGTTACCTATAAACGTTCTTAAACGTAATAATAAAGTAATATAAGGTTTTGACTGGTATTAATATTATATATAAAAGAAGTTATGAGTTCTGTCAGCACAGGGCAAAGTAGTATTACGTGGTTAAAATCAGCAATTTTTTATGCTGAAATGTACGATGTGTTGCATACCTATTTACAAACAATTCCTTTAAATTTTAATCGTTGATTACTATACATCTACTAAAAAACCATAATGGCCGACATCAGTAACAATGCAACAACAATTGAAAAAGAATGATGGCCGACAACTGCAACAATTAGAAAAGAATGATGGCCGACACTACGTCATAGTGTAGCAATAAAAATGGCCGGGGACAGGGGAAGAACTAATTATTATAAAATAATTGATTACCGTGCGTGGGCATTTAAAAGTGATCACCTGTATATTAAATATACACTCGGTTTGAATATAGGCAACTTCTTTTAAGCCTGAATGTTAACGGGTAGCATACTATACAGAAATAAAGAGTGTCAACTTAACCTGCAATAAATGTGACGTTTAGATAACATCGTCACTTTTAGCAATGTGTTTATTTAAATTAAATGATATTTAATGGCAAAATGGCAAGACCTCATACGAATTATGAATATAATTCGTTAAAAAGTGAAGATTTTGAAATCGACTTGAAGCCTGAGGAAACTAAATTAGAGGTTTGTCTATTATTTATTTTTTTACACTTTTATGAATAAGGAAACTATGTTTTTGCATATTTAGCTTTATGATGACCTGGAAGAACACGTTGAGGGTGAAATTAGAGTTCCTGGGAGCAAAAGCAACGCAAAATTAGGAGAACCTGGGTTCAACTCATTAGATGAACCAATAAAAGAGACCATAGTAAGAATGCCCTTATCAAAACTTTGTGTCAAGTTTCATCTTATTGTTTTTATAGCTTAGAGATGTTAAAATAATTGGTATAAAGTTTTTCTATGTATTATTCCCAAGAGAGAAAAAGACACTTTTAAAGGAATGTAAGTAATAAATAGTGTTTAATGTGTCTTATAATTGAAATCCTGGATGTTGTAGGGGACCTATGGGGACCTTTAATCATATGCACATTCATGGCAATGTAAGAAAATAGTTGTATTACAATTCTTTCAGTAATAAATTAATTTTTAAGGATATTACAAGGCTCTAGAGTAGATAAATCAAATGATGGAGGCCCTGAATTTGCCGAAGTATTTATTATTGTTTGGGTGGGTTCTATGATTGTAACGCTCAATTCCAAACTTTTAGGGGGACACATGTAAGTAATCTTTATTACATTAATTTGTTTAATAATCAGTACACAGACACAATACGGTTGTTTGAAGTTTTACATTTTATTTTTGACCATCTATTAAGACATTCATATAGATGTATTAATAGTTATAATTAAAATTGCGATCAGTGTCATGTTTTATACAAGGGTGAGTGAAGATGATCTATTAAAACTAAACTTTAAGAACANCCTGGGAAAATGTTTATGGGTCTTATGGTTGTTGAGGCAACTGTTGTAGCCCCTATTGAAGGTCGTGCACATGAGACTGTAAAAGTATTTACAGGTACTCAATTAACAATTAAAGAAGCTTTAACAAGGTCTATTGTCAAAAGTCTAACTTTTGCAATACCCCTTTGCTTTGCTATACTGTTTTTCAAACACAACCGCACTGGTTATGATTTAATGTCCCATACTATTGTTGTACAGTACAATCCAAATCCCCCTCCTGCAATATTATTTTAATTTAAAGTTTTGTACATGTATATTTTACCTACTTAAATTTTATAGAGGGACCATAAAATGTATCCTCAATATATGTGATTATATGTATACTTAAATACTGTACCATACCTTTTACGTTTGGTTTTTTTTTTGTTACTTCATACTTAATTTTTTTAATAGTCATAGTATACCAAAACTATTGTAAATGTAATGTATTTTGTGATTAATAAAGACGCTATTTGTATAAATATTTATTGTGAAAAAGTTACAATAAGTATGGCTTGCACAACTTTAAACTAACTATTTTGAAAATTGGAAACATGTTCAAAAATATTTACAATATTTAAGTGCAATTTCATAAATATTTATCACAGGAAAGATTAAATTCAAGAATGAATTTATTTATAAGTAATATACAAGGTGTGCATTACAGATCGTCAAAATCGCAATGGTAACTAAATTAAAATAGTCATGGAATGTAAAAAAACTATTTAGTAATACTGTAGTAAATATTAATATTAGTAATTTAATAAAATACCAAACAGAATTTTGTTAAATTGATTAATTACTCGTGTTAAAAAAGTTATTTAACAAATTTTCCAATGGCAGTTCCGTTTTTTTTTTTGAGTATTTATATTTATAAAGCGAAAAACTGTACGTAAAAACAAACTGTTCACTAAAATATTGTCTACACCGGTAAAGCATTGCCTTCATAAACATCTTCAAATAATTTTCAAATGCTTATATGAAAAATAGATTCGAAAGATCCGCGACAAAAGGTCTAAAAGTGAGACCAGTAACTACTAAAATTAGAACAAATTAAACACAAATCAAAATCAATACACACGATTGATTACTTATCATCACTGATGATGAGTAAAGCATACAATAATGACCTAATGTAGTTTTGTAACAACGTTCGATTTTCGCGACAAAAAACGTATTTTATCTTAATTTTCCATTGCATTCATAGCGTCTGTAATGAAAAATGTAACAAAAAACTTGGTTAAACATTGAATTACATCAACTGTATTTTCCAAAAAATTTTGTTGTAGAAAAATCCAACTACTTCAAAACGAAACATGCAACATTTAATATATCATTTTATGTATCTTTAAAATTTTCCCCAGTCTTTGTTTAACTGTTTTCATTCCCTTACGTTGCCTGGATGTATTTCCTAGAATAGAGAAAGGGATGGCACTAATGCTAAACATGTTAATTTTATTAAAAATTAATTACCTGATGATGATGTACTGGGACCCGCAATACCCGATAATGGATTTGAAATACCACTAGTTGATGGTTTTGAAGTAGGTTTAGGTTTGATCTTTTTTCTTTTATACTGTCGCTTAGGAGCCTAGAAATTAAAAAACATATTTACAAAGACAGCTATTAAAACAAACAATTTAAAATTGTATACTTTTTCGGGTACCTCCGATGCTCTTTTTGCTGCTGCTGCTTCTAGGACTTTTTCTACTGCCTGCTTTTTTGTTCCTTCCCTGGCAGGTCTGTTCATTTTTGGTAAAAGAGGCCCTACTTTTGCTTTTGGATTCCACGACTCGTCAATTTTAGAGCGTCCACGTGGTTTAAAAATGTGAATCTCTTCATCATCAGAATTATCTAAAGAGGGATATACTGTAACGTAAATGTAAAATATGATAAAGAAAATGTCCTTGGCTTCTGTTAAAAAATGTAAAGGTACAACAAACTGTTACAACTATTTCTATCAAACAACAGCACATACCATAATCTTCATCTTGATGAACATTAGTTAAATTTTCTTCATCATAAGGCGGACTTGAGGCATTACGTGACCCACGTGAAGAACTATTACCGGGTTGTAAGTAGCTTTGGCCGATTGATAACATCCCTTCTATAGCATCTTCTGTTGATGGAGATGTTCTTCCTGAGTTACCTATTATTTTGTGAGTAAACGCTGACGCTTTAAGCAAAGATTCGATACCATTCTTTGGTAGACCACTATTCACATTCCCATGTGAAGTATTACGACATCTTTTATTCGTTTTTACTGGGTTTGAACACACTGAAGCTGAATTATGTTATTAACAAAATACACATTTACACGAGCGTAATTATTCTTACTGGGTATCTTCATTTTAATGGATTGTTTTGGGGGATTTTCATCTATAGTCAATCCATCAAAATCTTCTCTATCATTATCATCGTTGAAGTCATATACTGACTTAGGTTTTTGAGAAATTAGAGAATACTGTTCCGGATGAATAAAAGTATCTATATTATGAGAAAATACGTCCTTTGCCCTAAATTGATTTGTAGTTTAGCTCGTAAAATAAAAAAGTTATATTATCTATTTTACCCTAATTTAAATTTTAAAACAGCTCCGCCCCTGTGAACAGCTGTGGTTTGTTCTTGTCTTCCAGAATTACCCCAAAAACTTCCTGAATGTGAAGGGGCCTCCATATTAGAGGCGGACAGTCGTTCATAAGGATACATTGCAGTTTTAGGAAGTGTTAGTTTGATAGGGGAAGTGACAGGTGGTTTAGTTATTTCAGGTACAGGTTCCATTGGTAATAGAAACTGAAATTATTGAATTTGTTGTGTCGAAATGCTTTCATAAATTTACACAATATTAAACTTACATCCTGCGATGATTTCGGTGAAAGAGAATAATCAATGAAGTCTTTATTAATAGGACGTTTCCTCTTTCGTTTCGATTCTCTTTCAGGCTTAGGAGGATTCAAAGAGCTCAAATATCTCTCTGCATGTCGGACTTCTCTTGCAATGTCTTTTAGAAACTTAGTGGAACTGATAGTTTCAGGAATTTGACTTCGTGAATTAAGATCATACTGGGAGAGAAAATTAATGAAAAATTAATAACATTGATATAGGTATAATAGAGCTCACATCTTTATCTGCGTTCCATTGCTTCAGTGAAGATAAAAGCGATTTTAAACCACTTAATAGGCTACTGGGGCACTTTTTCTCCTCTAAATTTAATTCTGTAAGCTTCTCTAACAAGTTCTGAGCGGCAAACCAGTTAATTGTTTCAAAATAGGGAAACCGAAATTTTTCTACAGTTTTAATTTTTCGTTCTATATCATAAACCCTTAAAGGAAAATTTTAATTACTGGAGTCATATAAACAATAACACTCAAAATTATAATTACTGCAACTGCATAGGAATATTCATACTATGCAAAAAATTTCCTCCAAAAACCAATGAATCGATTGGAGTAAAGACAGCATGAATCCAGCCTGTTGGTATAAGCATTGTTTGCCCCTGTCTTAATGTACACTTGTAGCACATATCAACCTAGCAATTATAAATAATTATAAACAATAAAAGTAATATAGTTTATATAAAAATTAATATTAAGTAGATATTTACCTGATCTGCAAAAAATGTTTCACTTTGATTACTTGAAGTCATCCACTGCTGATAAAGTGTAAGATTAGCCATTGTGGGTTTGATAAAGTAGAATATCTTTTCCCCTCTCAAAATATGGTACCATACACTGGTACCTCCAAAATCGATGTGAAAATCTGTGTATGAATCCTTTGCACTCATTAAACAATATTTTTGTACTTGAGGTGCTGGAATTGAATAACTTCTTGGCCAAACTGTATTCACCCAATCCATTTTTCTTGCTATTAAGGGAGCTTCAACAAGCCTTGCCATCCTAAAGTATTCAGAACTCTTAACTGTACAGTAATTTAAAATAAAATAACTCACGGTGTGTCTGAAAATTCTAAACTAACAACATTGAAAATTCTGGTACGATTTAGTGAATTAAAGTATGCAACAAAATCTCTTAATTTCATTCTAATGTCAGACTGACGTGTAACATCTATAACATCCAACTCTGTATCACCACCGACATATTGTTCTACATCATACAAACTAAAATTATCTGGGGGTATTGTCATGCTCAGACCATCTTTGTTATCAACAACTATGGGGTTATTGAAACCTTGCTGGCTGAGCACAGCTTCTGTTAGTTGTTGCCCTCTCATGTGTAAAACAACATCACCTTCACATAAAAAGTGTCTAGACCTCAGCTCTCTAATAAATGCTGCTGTTCCTGTCTGGACAGGTTTATCAGCAGCATTAGGGTCCCAATAATCATGTCGATGCCAATTTAGATAAGGTTTATCTTAAAAATATCAAAATTAATATCAGCAAGTTCATTATCAAGCTCAATTTAAATTAACACTTACAAACAGATGGACCGTATAAAGGCATACATCGTGGACAATGATATTTTTCTATTTCTATGGCTGTGTATTCTTGAAAATTGCAGCAACTATTGTAGAAATTTAATAAGAAATCAATTCATAACACTTAATTAACAAATACTATACCTGCCATGGAACCAATCTTTACAAGCATCACACTGTATCATAAATACATTGGGGTCATATGGGCGACCACATAAACAATATACAGCCTCCATAATTTTCATTAAGACTTGCAATATTCCGTGATTATTTTTGTATGTTTCAATTTATATGCATAATGTATTGATGTTATTATCTACAATTTTTTTAAAGCATGAAGTAAATTTATTAATATAAGAAACAGCGTACGTAAACATTACTGTAAATTACTTACAAAAAATATAATGGTAAAGGCTTCACAAAAACAGCATTTCGTGTAAATTCATAACAATTTGTAAATATTATTTTTAAGGTTCAATTTCAAATCGAAGCTACTTAATAAGAATAATGATTCCGAACGAATGTTAGTGATTACAATAATCAGTAAATGTTGTGGCTTCTTAAATGTTGTTATTTATCTTCACCTAATTTAATTTTATTTCATTTTTCGGAAATAAAAGCCTTTGCAATAGTTTGTAAACTAAATTTGACATTTTGACGTAATACACTGAGCTGTCAATGTTTGTAGTTTGGGTACACCATCTTCATTTAGCTTGATTAAAATAAAATGTACAGTTATATTCAATAAATGATTATATTAAATTGTTATTTAACAACCAACACTGTTATTTGTTGATTATTTTAGCAATAATGCAATTGGTTTTGATTAAAAAGGTACTTGTTATGCTTAAACTCACAATGAGATGAGTTCTCATTTTCTTTGCATATAGCTGTACATATATTTTATATTAAGAAAATTATGTACAGTAACATGCAGAACGAATGATATGGCAAATACTTAAAAATATTCAAAAATTAAACAAGAAATTGATAGTACATGAACATACGAATAATTAATTTTTTAACTTTGAATGAATATTCATAGAAATTTTTTTCGGGCAGATTTTATTATCAAACATAGTTTACCTCGAAGTATGGCATATTTAGGGGGTGGTAATGATAATCGGATAAATAATACAACAACATAGTTTGCTCTTTCAGTTTATTGACTGCAGCATTAATAGATAATAGAATAATACAAAATAATTCGCCATATCCAGATGGATTAAAAAAATCCAGACCCCACACTAAGATTCCTTTTATATTGTCGTATTTTCTGTACCATCACAGAATACAATAAGTTCATTTTTTTTTTTTTTAATATAATAGAACATGCACAAGTCAGTATACTAGGAAAGGTATACATATAAACATCAAAGAGTTCTTTTTAAAGTTAAGGTGTACATGAATGGGTCTATACAAGATATTTACACTAGCATTTGCTGGCCCTGACACTTTTTAGTGTAAATATTTATTGTACATCCCTATATTAAAATAGAATTGGCTTAGTTATTGTCATTCTTTATTTTATATTAGGCCTAAGATAAATCGATATCGGATTTTAATATGTGTAAACTGCATTTTTTATTGTCAACCGTCATCACCGTTACATATATGTATATATATTTTTTACTGGTTGAATATAGTCCAATTGTTAAATTGTTTATAAACAAAAAGGATCCGCTCATGCTTAGTTACTTGCTAATACAATGTTGTTAGGTCTAATTAAATGCTGATTATTTGTCATAAAAATAGGACCATTTTTCTTTCTCACTAATAATAGGTACAGCACGTATCAAAATAGTCTTCAATCTATAAAAAAAATCAGCCAGGATTACCAGGATCCATTCTATTTTAACTTGAAGAATTAATTTTGAAAAACAAATGAGAATTTGTGAAGTAGAAAAATTTAATTTATTTTCTCGCTATTAAATTTCGAACAAACAAAACAAAATGTAGAGGTTCAACTTTCAAAAGAATGAAGGTTTTTGACGTTAAATTCATCAACCGTACGGTACTGAATAAGTAAATTCTGAATCCGATATTAATTAAAATTGGATCTGCTAATCCTAATAAGTCAACTTCACAGTCGCCTACTTCTACAATTTCGTACAAGGGGAAGACGAAAACTACGATTAATGTTTTTTCCTTTTTTGTCATGAAGTAAATTGAATACAAATACATTATATAACAAGTTGAATATGATATAGATATTTCCGATATGTCATTCTAAAAACTGAAGAGGAGGATTATATTTATGGAGAACGCCTTATAAACAGTGGTATATTAGGGGAGTCGGTAGCAATTTTTCTGAAACTTTCTTTAGAATTGACCTCAGAGATTTTAATCTACTAGGTTTCTTTGTAAAATTAAATTTATTCAAGTTTCAGTCTCGAAGTTTGTGTGTTTCTTTAAGAACACTCCTTTTTTTAATCTCCTGCATATAAAACGTAGAACTTTGCGAAGTTGCTGTAGTAATTCTTTGAAAAGTTCCAGTAAAATCGATACCGAATTCAAATATTCAATCTTAGAGTAGCATTTCACACAAGTTTTTAAAAATCTTTGCTTGAAACTTCCCCCGCAAATGAGAAAGGAGTTACGAACTGGTAGAATAGTTTAAAAAAAAAATAATAAAATAAGACCACCCATCAGCTTAGCGGAGCAACTGGCGCCATTCATGCTTTTCTTGTTGGTAATATAATTCCCACCCTCAACACTTCGAGACTTGTTGAAACTCAGGCCAGTATTGATCGCATTTTTGCAACAGGTTATCTACAACTTCCCATTTTCATTCATGTTCTCAGTGTGAATGTAAATTTTTTAATATATAGCTACTACAATGGCGAAGATATGTTAGAAGTAAAAACTTTTTCTTTTGATATCAATTTCCCTGATAGTTATTCGAAATAGCGTTTATGATGTTAGAATACTTTAAATGCGTACATCATAATGTTGAAAGCGTTTTATACATTAGATAATATACAATATGTTCCGAATTGGTGCTGCTTTTACGAAAAAAAAAAAAAAAATTTGACAAAAATACCTAGTCCATGTGTTAGATAATATTTTATAACGGGCTACAAGTAATATTTCCTTATATTAGTTTTAACAAATTTGTATTTACCTAGCCATTAAAATTTTCACAGCCTATCTATTCATTTGGAAAAAAAGTTAAGGGAAGAAAATTTAATTCAATTTTAAGTAACCCATTTTTCTTTGATATGCATTTTCAGATTGAAAATTCATTCGTTACTATTTTCTAAATCGCGTTCGCAATGATTATAGGTAAACAAAAACGTTATTGTCGTCCACGTCGGCCCGAAAAGGCCTTCTACAAATTTATCGTATAAAACAGGCAGCACCAATTTTGAATATTCTACGCAACAAAAAAGCATGATTTTCGCTAAAAACCGTTTCAATATTTAAGTAAGTGAAAACCTTGAATTTTGCCTGTGATTGTTTATCAAAAATTGGATAACAACTTCAGAAGGAATATTCAAGGATTTTACTTTCGGAGGATATGTATAATGATTGAATGGCATTCTGACAAGCTGAACGGCATCTTTTGTAACTGGAATTGAACATGTTTTTGGGTCAAAGGTGAACAACTTTTGCAGTACAGATTATCAGAATAGTCAAAAGTTATAGTTTTGCCAGTTAATTCTGCTATCTCATTCTAATCAGTCAATGTTCTAAAGAACTAAGCACGTTAAGGGTCAATATAACAAATTAATTAAATCCATTTTACATATAGATACAGGTGCAGCGCAGAAGTCTTCTTAAAAAAGAATACTTCCCTCCAATATTCTCTATTTAAAGCGAAAAACCATCCATGTCATTCTGAAAATTACACCCAAAATAATATTGTATTTTCAATTTAATTTCGCGTCAATTCGCTAATCAAATGAAATTAACAGAAAATATCGATGATATGGAACTTTTTAGGGTCCAAAAATATGTATAAATAAGTAAATAATTTTAAAAATAAATTAGTGGAAGTTCAACCCAAATTAATGTTTTCGTAATGACACACAGATTGATTTGTTTGCGAAGATTATTAAACACGAGCCGCCACTGAAATAAACATTTTGAAAAGGATTATAGAATTTCTCAGGGAAGTCGTACATGTTATTAATATACACGAACACAAAGAAAATCAGTAGGCAGCAGCCGTGATGATAAACTTGACAAAATGGGAATTTCGATTAATTTAATAACTTACGTTGAGGGAGCTCATATCATAATATGAAGACCTGTGTGACTTGTAATAGGGTATTTCCTTGCTGTAGTAGTCTTGTGGTTGATATTCTTCTTGAGAAACTCTGGCAGCTTGTGCTAAGATATCAGGAAATGCTACAATTCCTTCTCGCACCGGGTAATCACTTTGTTCGTCGTAGTTATATTCTG
>NW_020438871.1:1735148-1770026 GCF_000699045.2 Agrilus planipennis | reverse complement strand
CGAAGATAATCAGCTTTTTATTATTAAATTCTGCTGTCTTATAAAAAGCTGATTATCTTCGTATCTTAATTATTTATTTTCCTTTTTTCCTTTTTTTTTTTAAATACAGTTACCTGTTGTAGCTTATTAATGAAAATATTTTCGTTTAAGTTTAATTCTTTGTTGTCGTTATGCTTTAAATAGAACTGCTTGCTAAAAATTTGAGTATCAGTAAAACGTGAAAAGAAAAACAGGCGGGGATTTTTATTTGGAGAAAATTCGTCTATAAGCGGACGGTATGACTTTCCGAGCAGATATATAAATGCATAAAAAAAAGCTACCCAGCGTAATTTAGGGTGATCTAACTTTTCTGAAAAGCCCACGCATTCAAACTTGACTTTTATATCAAAAGTCAACAAGTGATTTGTGACAACGACTGCGTCCCTCTGAATAACGCGTAACAAAATTGTCATTCTGGAAAAATCTCATTAGTCCTGTTACCCTTAACAATTTCCATTCCATTTCTCTAATATTCACCCAGTTTATAATATTATATATTCACCTTTTTTTATCGGGGTTTTCCATTGTTTTAAATTATCGCTAAGTTTTTATTATAAATACAATTTAGCAAAACATGTTTAGCATTTTTGAATTTTAATTTTATTCGTCCTTATTATGTAAATACCTTTTGTTTCAAAATTCCCCTATAAATTCTACGTAATACGAAACTTTTTATCTCATTAAATATTTTTTGCTAAAGCATTTACGTCGATATCATATTAATGAATTTATTTCTTTAGATTATGAGCATATTTTTTAAACTTTTGTTTGATCCTATTATAAGAGAGTTAAACCTACCGCTACTTTGTTAAAAAAAAAAAGTGAGGCATTTAATTTAATTCAGTATCAGAGTCCTTTTACTATTCGCCGAAACAGGAATAGTACGTAGTTGAACTCACCGAAAGGAATTTGGAGGGCTACTTCGTTTTGTGTTACTGTTAAACTTCAAAATTTACATAGTTTTCCACTACATTACGAGTTGATTGATGTGTTTTGTGTGTAGCAATGGCCAAAAAGTTTTTAGTGCAGCTAGAACCAACGACAAACTAAATTTATCAGTCTTAAACCCTGATATTTACCGTTTGATAATTGGACACATTTATAGGTACTTTACATTTCAAGCATTAAATATTAGTTTCAGTTTCGGTATTAATTTCGAAGTTTCACTATAAATAATAACTTTGTGTTACCATGGCCTGCAAATGGCATTTTATAATTTGTCGTAATACTAGCGTCACGTTGTTTTAGACGATATTAAAGTGGGAGCTTTTAGATCCTAGAAGTTTATGTAAATTCATTATTACACAACGAAAAAAATAATTAACCAACAAGATCCCAGAAAAAATTTTATTATCACGCTGTTCGCGAAATGGTGATGTAAGTTATTACTACTTAGTGATACAAAAATAATCACGTAAAAAGAGGATTTTTCCTAGAATATGAAAGTGGGAAATGAGACATCTAAGATGATATAATTGATATTATTGTTGCATAACTTTAATATGTTTTACATAGAAACCTAAAATTTTATAACACGACTACCTTTTTTTATCCGCGGTTTAACTCGCGCTGATTAGGTACCTAGTAAACACGTCTCAAAGATCATCGACAATCATATAAAAGTAATTTTTTCTATTCTTCGGGAACAGTATTCTTTTTCTGGATAAATGGTGCCCCATACCCTTTTATGTACCCCTAACAAAGTGTGTACAAAATTTCAAACTCATTATGCGTTTACGTCGTAAAACTAATCTATATCTATATAACAGTACGTTAGGTCGTTTTAAAAATTATGATATATGTTGAAATAATGCGAAGTGGTCTGTATTCTGTCGAAACTGCCAGACGCGGATCGCAATTTCGATCTTTTTCGATCTCATCAGCGCGTCGCAAAAATACGTAATCCTAAAATGTAGCATCGTGCTACAGATGGAGTTCACTGTGCCGTTTGTAGTATTTTTTGTGATATATGTTATTTATCTTACGTATTTTTTTCCATTAATTGGAAAACAAAGTTAACGAATTAAAAGCTTTAAGGCAATGATAGTGTAAATCCCTTATTTCGAGACCGGCTGACTTTAAGTCCAACAGTAATCCCCAAGTGACTTGGCTTTGGCCGTTGTGCCGTTTAGAGCAAGAGCATTATATCCTCGCAAACTACCTACACAAGATTCTAAGCTCATTGAGAAAGCGAATCATCAATACTTCTATTTAGTTTCTTTAGAAACAGCACAAAAACTTCAAATAATGTGGTGAAAATCTCTTTTTGACACCTCGGCTTCTCATATAAGAAAACTAAAAATGTTTCGAAATTCACTAACTGAGTAGCGATGTACGTACGAACATGACAGAATGTCCAAAAACGTTCTCGAATTGTTAGAAATTTCCTAAAGATTTTGTCGAAAATTCTTGAATGCTCCACCATTTTTTGAAATGTCTTAAAATCCTCGCAAAATTTCCTCAAATGTGATCTATTTTTAGCCTGGCAACGGCGGGCATTACAGCTAGATTTTTATACAAGTACAAGATCATGCAATAAAAAGCTTTCTTTACTAAATATTCGTCTTCTTCTCATTTCCACGGTTTCAAATTTCGTTCATAAATTCCACTGGATTTGTATTTACTTTCCAAATTCAATATTATAAAGCAATTTCCATTATTTCGGTAATTAATTTCGTCCTACTCGTTCTGCCATTCGTTTAAAATTGTCTCCCAGCCGAATAATCAATGTTTGCAATATTAAAATCCTTACAATTATTTTTGATTTACAGTACGGTGTGGGCTGGTACGATATTTTCAACTGTAATACATATGTAAATGTCAAAACTGTACTGTCTGAAATTTATAACTATTAATTCCCAGTAAAGTGAAGCATTTTGTCATTTTATCATTAACTAGATTTTACCCGCCGCTTCGTTCGTGTTGATGTCCCAAATACTTGTCAAAAATCACGTACGACCATATAAAACTAATTTTTCTATCCCTCGGGAACAGTATTTTTTTCCCTCTTTTTTTTATACTCCTGACAATGTGTGTACAAAATTTTATAATGATCGATCGAAATATTTAAGACATACAGGAATTATTGAATGCACATTTAAAGAAATAAAAACAAAGCAGTACAACGGTAGCGTTTAATAGAAGAAAAAGGATAACATATAAGGGATAAATCAAAAGTTATATAACATAAAGAATTGTACTTTCGAAAGCAAACATTTTCAGACTTGAATGAGCGAAATCAAATGATATTCGAGAAACGTATTGAATTTAACGAGAACACTTCAATCGACTGTCGAGACCGATGCAATTCGAAATAAAGTAGTTTACTTGTGTGTACAATTACTATCGATTGAATTCAGTTAATTCTATCTTTACATTCCTACAATCTCCCACGCTTGCCATTCAATACGAAGACGAAGTAGCTATATTTGGATTTGAGAATATTTTAAAGGTACTGAAATATCAAAGGTCGTCTACCTATAATACTCAACTATAATACATATAGGTACACATTTGTAGAGATACAATTCAACTCCATGCATTAAAATATACGACAGCAATGTATATACGGTTTTTAGGCGTATCATCGCGCGATGAACGCGTTTGTGATGTCCTCCCGTCTGAACATAGCTTAAAACTGATGCAAATCGCTAATACACTTTGTCATTTAAATTGCATTATAGTGGAATGAAACCTAGAAAATAAAGTTTGAAACGCTCTTGAAGAAAGGAGAATTTACATAATGATAATATAAATATTTTGTTGTATCTAAAAGTCGTTTTTGTTCTTTAGCAAAAAGTAGATTTTGCAGCAAGCTTTATTCGGTCGTAAAATAACTATTACTATTACTAGAAATGTGCAAAATGTTTTTTTTAAAGTATTTAAATACAAAATGCAAATACCTTTTTGATTTGTTATTTTAAATGTAAAATACAAAATAGATTTCCCTTTTGTATTTTAAATGTCAAATGCAAAATACGTATTTTCAAAACACTTTTTTTTAACCATTTTACAAATAGAAAATACGTTTGGTAAAGTATTTTAAATAAAATACAAAATGCGTTTCTCAAAAAAGTATTTAAATGCAATATAAAAACTGGTATTTTTTATTTTGTATTTGCATTTTAAATGCAAGTATTTCACATCTCTGCATATAGGTTACAATACATTTCTAGTAACAGATATCGCACAGTTTTCATCTTATAGTTGGTATTTCAAGGAAAATTGATCAAGAACAGTATCAGGTCAAGTGCTAGTCTGATTTTCCTACAGTGGAAAATTAATATGTGTCTCTCTATTCCTATATTTAGTGACTATTGAGCTTACGCTAGGTTTAATTCTGACAATTGTTTTATTAAACGGGTTTCCTAAAGTTGTCTTTGTTTAAATGCCATTGTAAAGCAAACACCTTTGTTCTTGATCAAACTGTAAAGTTTGATACGTGGAACTATTGTCGGATGATGTAGCCGTTTTCTTTAGAGGAAGTTTGTGAGCGAAATAACTTCGTGGAGCGAATAAATACATATTATGCATCCGTTTTATTCAGTTTTGCAATGTGTAAGATATATATATATTTGTATATATATTTTAACGGAGATCAAAACGTAGGACGCAAAGAAGATTACAGTCTTGTTTTATTTTGTTCATTCAATAGGATTATTTCGCAGCGATTCAGCTAAGCATTTAAATCTCTCACATAAGGACACAAGTAGTTTATGTTAGATGTCAGTTCAAAAAGTATCATATCAAATACGACAATACGACACGCAGAATAGATATATCAGTAAATCTGCTGCTTATTTGAATGGTAAATAAAAATACGCTGTTAAAGCGAGAAAAATATTTTCTTGAATCCGTTTTACGACTAGTTTTATTTCGACTGACATTTTCAAAACACTTTTTATTTATTTTCTTCGAAATTGTAAGTATGCAAGACATCGTTTTCCAGTAGTTAACGCCCCCGACTTCACCCCCTTTAAAATATTAGTGTAGATAATTCCTATAAATATGATGTAAAAGGCACTTCGTAATATCAAGTACGCATAGATCAATTTTCATTGATAATAGATTTTCTACTATTAAACTATTTAATCTGTACAGAAGTTCTTAATAGATTTTTCAAAATTATTATTTTTCTTCGGATATACTGGCATCTGAAAAGGTCAACATAATCTGAAAGTGACATTAAAATGATAGCTCAAGTAGGCCGATACTTCCTTTATAATATTTTTAGGAAGTGTATAATCATCAATCAATAGCAGCTGTTTTATTATAACTTTATGATTAAGTTTCCCGTGTCAAAATTGATAAGTAATGGGTCCATTAACTGGGTGCCAAAATATCGGTTTTACGTCGGCTGATCGAGCAATTCTTATTCAGAAAAGTAACGCAAAATAAACACTTCATAATCCCTTGCTTCGTTTCAGGTATGTAACCGTAAAAACGTGAAAGTTAGGAAAATGCCTCGTGATTAAGAAACATAAAAGAAATAACTCCATGTAGAGTAATTTTCAAAAGAAGTCCAATCCGCACGCATCACACTGACTGAAATTAAGCGGATATGATTGACGATTTTATCTTTTTCACTAATAAATAAAAACACTAAGAACCCATTAACAAGATTGTTTGAATTGCAGCAAGAACCTAGGTAATCTTTCGTGAAAATTCCGTGAAAATTTCCGATTAATTAATCCACAAATTTAATATCATTAAACAGGTATTACTTACGTGGGATTTCTGTAGTTTCCATGCCCGCTTAAGTGCTTTCTTGCAGCAGCTCTGGCTGCTACTTCTTCAGCCATGCGTTGCTCCTGAAGTTCCCTGGCCCTTTCAGTTCGAATAAGTTCCTAGAACAAAATCAGTTTTTGTACATACAATTTCTTAGTTTACGATGCAATAAATCAAAAATTGATCACCGGAAACGTTTTTTCAGGATATCTAGTCAAGTTTCAAATGCGTCGATACAATAACAAAATCAAAAGCTGATCACCGAGAACATTGTGTTTCGTAAGTACATTAGGTGAAGATTTTTCGATTGTTTACCTTGAGGTGCTGAAAACTTCCACTTGAAGGAGAGTATCTGACGGGGGAAATTCGGCCACCTCCTAGCCTGAAGGACGCTCTCCGTCTCGGTTCAACAGCAAAACGATTAGTCCCTAGGGTTCGAGCTACCTCTTCGAAAACTTTTTGACCAGCCATATCTTGAAAGCGCAGCGACGGCGCTTTATGAACAACTGTACCATATACTGGGCGATCTTTATTAAACCGACCCAAACGCATTCTGAAAAGAAAAAGTCATTATTTTTGTTTATCTATAGGGTTGTTCGGAAAGTCATTTCGTTTTTTCCCGACAGAGGATTTAATTGTATTCTTTTGCACCCAACTTCACATTTAAGCCGTATAATTTTTATATGCTTTGAGAGCTCATATAGCAAGGCTTGTGTGTGAAAAATTCCAATTAATTCTACGCAGTAGTTTTTGGTTGGTGCCCTTTTAAATATGGAGAGCGATAAGCAGCATTTTCGACATATCTTACTGTTTTACTACAGAAAGGGTAAAAATGCTGTTCAAGCCAGAAAGAAATTGACTGATGTGTATGGAGAAGGTGTGTTGACAGTACGCCAGTGCCAGAACTGGTTCGCTAAATTTCGATCCGGCAATTTTGATGTCGAAGATGCACCACGTTCGGGAAGGCCGGTTGAAGCTGATAAAGACGCGATAAAGGCATTAGTTGATGTGAACCGGCGAATAACAACACGTGAGATCGGATTGAGGTTAAATTTATCAAATTCAACAGTTTATGACCACTTGAAAGGCCTGGGATTATCCTCGAAGCTCGATGTATGGGTTCCCCATGTTCTCACAGAGAGAAATCTGTGTCGCCGCATTGACGTCTGCGATTCGCTTCTCAAACGTCACGAAAATGATCCGTTTTTGAAGCGCATCATCACTGGGGACGAAAAATGGGTTGTATACAACAACGTCAAACGCAAGAGGTCATGGAGCAAAAAAGATGAACCGGCTCAAACCATTTCCAAAGCCGATATTCACCAAAAAAAGGTGATGCTGTCTGTTTGGTGGGATTTTAAAGGAATCGTTTTTTTTGAGCTTTTACCGGATAACACAACGATTAATTCGGAAGTCTACTGTCATCAGCTGGACAAACTGAATGATGCACTTCAACAGAAAAGGTCAGAACTAATCAACAGGAAAGGTGTAGTGTTTCACCAAGACAACGCGAGACCTCACACAAGTTTGGTCACTCGCCAAAAGCTTTTACAGCTTGAATGGGATACAATGCTACACCCACCATATTCTCCAGACCTGGCACCATCGGATTATTATTTGTTCCGGTCACTCCAAAATTTTTTAGACGGTAAAACCTTCACCTCAAATGAGGAGGTCAAAAACCTCCTCGATCAGTTTTTTGCCAGCAAAGACCAAAAATTTTATGAGCGTGGAATTATGCTACTACCAGAAAGATGGCAAAAGGTGTTGGACCAGAACGGTCAATATATAATTTAATACAGTATTTGTTTATTATAGGAAAACTGTCTTTCATTTTCACAAAAAAAAACGAAATGACTTTCCGAACAACCCTATAGTTAGTGATATAAAACGATATTCTTAAAGTAAAATTTAAGCAAATTCTGTACTTGATATTAGAATAATGTGAATAGTGTTGCGTCAATATTTCATATTTTCTCTCTGAAAAGTCCCAACAGATTTATTTGATACAATCTAACTATGAAATTTCGTGTGCCATTAATCAATGTCAGAACTAACGTCTTTTCAATTCGCTGCTTTTGCTTAACGTCATCGACAAGCGAGGTTTTCCCTTCCAGCCATTTCGCCAATATGTACTTTTTTAATGCGTCAAAGTTAAACTGTATCACAACTGAACAAGAATGTGGCATATATGTGCGCAATCATTTCAAATTTTATTACGATACTGAGCTTTAATTTCGTTAAAGCTTGCAAGATAATAAGAAAAGCTAAGCTAACTCACAACTACTTTTAAATTCTATTATCTCACCCCTGAGAATAGCAAGTTGAAACTTCCTTTCATGTTTTATTAATTTAAACAAGTAGACAATTTTTCTTTTCTGTCTGGTGGAATTGAATTATGCAAATATCCCAAAGCTTTACGCAGTAAATACGTTGATCCTTTTTAAAGTTTCAACTATGTAATTTAGTCGATTAAGTGTTTTTAATCCATCGCAGAAAAACGGTTTAAAGCGTTTTTTGAATAGAATTCATTATCATATTTAACCGATTAACTTGGAATGGTATTTTTTAGTTGTACCTATTTTTGTATAGTTGCATATGCAGCATCTTAAATTAGTACTTGAAGTTAGCCTCTTCGCTCCAAACAAATCAACAAATTATTACGACAGTAATTTAGGAAATGTCGTAATTTACTTAAGTAATTTTCCGAAAGACGACCGAGAAAAGCACAAACTGTTTTCATTGCTGGGCGAACCGACACCTAATACTATTTCATGCAAACCCGCCCTTGCGTTTAATTTTATTTGTTCGCCAACCGCTTCTTTAAATAATGACTTTACCCTCATTCTGCATTTACTTTGGGTGCTATACAACTACATATACGAATAAAAAAGCAAGAAAGACCTAATTTATTTTAAACAGTATTTATTAAAACCAGAATTTACCTATTTTTCCCCTACTTAAGGTCGCAGCCTTAAAAGTTTCCCAATAAACTATAAAATACAATATTTTCGTATTTTACTATTAGTATTGTTTGTTAAGTTTGTAAAGTTAATAATGGATTTTGTTATAGATGCTTCGGGAAGAGAGGATAATTGGAGAAGGCCTATTAATTTATAACGGTGAGTCATTTGTTACTTTTGTTTTGTACTGTTAGGGCTTCAATGTTTAACTGTTGGAATGGTAATAAAAAAGAATGCCTAACGTTAGGTTGGTATTGGGATTGGGTTCGGTTAGTTTTGGTATAACTAATTCTGGTTTTCAATTATTGGAAGCTCAAAAACCTATGAACTCCATAACATATCAAAATAGGAAGTGCGTTATTAGTCGAGCGCTTTATCTACCAAACTGTTCGCTGTAATTTTAAATGCAACTTAAATGGTTTTAAGTTGAATTTGAAGTCGAATTTCGGCTGCCAGGTCTCAATAATTTAGTTTCATCGACAGAGCTTTCGTGCTTTGCACTTCAAAACGTGCTTCCGGATCTTTCAGGGTTTGAAAGCATTCTAATTAAATGTAATGTGCTTCCGGAATCTTTCACGGCATGAAGGCATTGTAATTCAAGCCGTAAAAGGTCTGGAGGCACATTTTGAAATAAAAAGCACGAAAGCTCTGCCCAAATTCGAATACTTAAGGCTTAGTAAAAGAGGTACTTTATAAAAATACTTTGTAATTTGTAACATAAAGGGATTCAACTTCTTTCGATTGGTGCTTTAAGGGTTAGTGCACTTTATGTAAGAGCTTTGGGCGTAGGTCTTGTTGCTCTTTTGCCCAAGTCACCATTCACCACCAGTTTTGAGTAGTACTAGTTTTTGTTGGTTACAAAAAAAAAAAGAAAAAGATGAATTCGTCACTGGAAACCCCGAACAGATAAATAAGTTTCCAAAGCCGTAAAATCCGAGTACATTCGGAGGCGTTCCTCTAGAAAGTTTCCGAATACATACATATTAAAATTTATTCTAGCGAACAATATTCTCGAGCAGCGAAGCGCAACATCAAACTTTATACGCTCATAGACCAACACTAACAATGCCGCCCACGTTGTTCCGCTTTTCTTTAAACGAAAACGATATCGATTCAGGAGTTTTACTTTCGGCGGAGCTTAAAACAATGAACGGACTTGAAACTTCTCTTCACCTCAGACAGTGAGAACTCTACTTACCTGTGTGCTCCTTATGTTCTATTCGAAACACGATTATGCCACCGTTTCCCTTCTTACAAATTTCCAACTTTTACCGGCTGAAAGTTTAATGAAAACGTAATGACTCAGCGAAAGAATAAAGCCACTTCTAAAGTTTCTTTTCCAGTTTAGTTTTCCCTCCATTGCCTCTTTGACAATGGTTTCTGAGTTGTATTACCAAAATCCAGAATTACATTCTAAATCTAGTTTTGAGTTCCGCTTTGTGAGTAAAGGATTACGACAGCCGGAAAAACTTTTAGAAACATTGAATAATTTTCATCTTTACTAGATGAAATTTCATTATATCAAAAAAAAATAATGCACAGTGGATAATTTCATTAATTTTTATTTAAAATGCAACATATGTAGGAATAGATATACAGGGGAAAAAGATTAGTATCCTTAGATTTACAGATGATACTGTAGTATTAGCATCTAGCAAGGAGGAGTTAGAAATTAGATTTAAATAAAATGAAAGCGGTGTTGTATGAAAATAAATAAAAGTACGTCAAAAATATTGGTATACAAGGGAAGAAAAAGTAGGGAACGAACGAATATAAAGATAGGAGTCAAATAACTCAGAATGGAAAAAGCAGGGGAGATACAAAATAGAGGATAGCGTAAGGTCGAGTCATTTCCAACAAAAAAAAGTCACTCCTATGTTCGCGAACGACTAATTTAGAAATTCGAAAAAAATTGTTAAAGGAGTGTCTCTGCAGTGCGGCGCTGTACGGGTGCGAAACATGGAAGGTGTGGTATTACAGGCGAATAATATGGATGTGGATAGAGATAGTTAGAAATGAGGAGATATAACAGAGTGCCTAATTTATAACATTTGTTGCTTTTATATTATTCGTTATGGAAACTTCGACTCGATTTTTAACCATGGACCCGGGCTTATACAATTTGGGAACGAGTTCTAGATAAACTGTAAACATTCGAAGGTTGAAATATAGAAATCAATTAATGAGCGAAATTTTGTCACTGTGCAACTAAGGTCAAGGTTGATGAGATTAAAACGAGGGTTTCGTTATTGAAATAACTAGGCATTATTAAATTTTGCGTAGCAACGCAAAGCAATATTAAAGCAATTATTGAAATTCTAGTGGACACGTGCAACTCGTGATTTAATTAGTATTTGATGCGTGCATCGGGTCACTTTTCACTGGCATTTTCGAATTTCCACAGTAAAATGGAATTCCTGGAATAGTTAGCGGTTTCATTTCATATAATCAGCTTTTTCCAAACAAGGTCACTCATCGTTATTCTGCATATTTATTGCTTTTTTTCGCTTGGCGCTTGGAGTTGTGTAAATAATGAAGCACTTTTGCAATGTGCTTAATTAAAACAGTTTTTTGTTTCATTTGTTGGAACGGACACTGAATTATTGAATTTTAACATGTATCTAGAATGGATTTTTGGAAAATGGTTTAAGAGAAGTTATTATTTGACTACAAATCATCATCATAAGGTCGTCAGTCCTAAATACTAGTTGGACACGCACCTTCACTCTTTCCTATCCTTTCTAAAACTAGAACAACCCACATCCGTAACTATTTGCGAACAGTAATCTAATCTAGGTCTACCTCTACCCCTCCTAACTCCTGTTTCTGCATCTAACTAGAACCTCGTGCCTGAGAAGGTGTCCTATTAATCTATCTCGCCTATTTCTTATTGACTTCCGTAGAGTCCTCTGTTCTCGTATTCTTTCTAATACTTCTTCATTTCTAACCTTCTCTCTCCGTCGCGCCCACTGTCCATGTTTCGCACCCGTACAGCGCCGTCCTCCAAACATACACCCTTTTTCGAATTTCTAAATTAACCGTTCGCGAGCATAGAATTGACTTCTTTTTATTGAAGGCGACTCGACCCTTCTCTATCCTCTGCTTTATATCCCTTCAACTCCTTCCGACTTCCTAGATACCTAAAATCAGCTACAGAATTTTTGTGGAAGGAAATTCATAAGATAGATGGATGCAAATTTAATTGTTTAACAAATATACCAAATATCTTCTCATCACAGTTCTGTACAAATCCTTTCGATAAATGTTCTACTACTTAAAAACATGCCTCCATTCAGATATAATTAATGGGCCCAGTCTTTTGTCTTTTTAGTGGGAGTTGTAGGGACAAAATGTGGGTTTGTAAGTCGCATTTCTCATTCTAGCTTTAGATAAATAACCAACGAGGCAGAATACACGGTTTATGAATAAAATAAAATGTGATTACATTCACGTCTAGTTTCCAGTGACTAGCAATGTGTGCAATTCGTGACATATTTCCTGTATGTGACATTTTCAATTGCTGCAGATAGAAAATCCCTGTGTAAAACGGTCGCGATATTCACAAATCGGGTAAAAATAGCACAATGCTTTATTCAACTATCTGGTACAATTACAATCAACCATCAGCTTCCAACATCAAATTATATCTGGGCTTTTACCTACCGAATTTTGACGAATCAAAGCGCATTATGTACATATGCGTAAATCCATGTATTTTATAACTTTTTTACCTACAGGCCTTGGTTAGATGAGCCCGTATTGATTTTCTTATAATGTTTACTATTTACGTCATGTAAATAAGAGACTGATTAAGTCAAAATACTTTATCAATCTCTGAAGTCTGGCCATCAAATTAAACAACTATATAGAAGAAATTGCTTTTGCCGGTAAATATTTATTTATCCCTTAAAAAAGCTTCCCTGCTGATAAGTCTTCCTACGTGAAATCCTAAAGGCAATTAAAGTGAAATTAAGGTCGAAACAGGACAATGAAGAGAAAGTAATTCACAAACAAATCTAAACTCTAGCAGACTGGAGAGTTTTCTTTTATAAAATAAATGTTGTTTTCAAACTTAATTCACATAATGCTCATACTGGTCCTAATACGGACCATGAGACCTTCTTTCGAGCTAAATTTTGAAGTGCAAGGGTTAAAAATTAAGTAAATTTCATTTAATCGACTTAATCATTGTATCTCCCCTCGTCTTTTACTTTTTTTAAGTATGTAATTTTACCGCACAGAATGCGCTGTGGTTTCAGCAGTAGTAACAGCAGTTGTTTGTGATAACGACTACCCTTTATTTATCTTGCTGTTAGGTTAGTCGAAAAAAAATAAAGAGACATTAGTTAGACCAATTGCTATCAAATACTGGCGTTTTCGACTAAAATATTTAAAACCTGACCATTTATATTTAAATATTTACCGAAAAGTATTAAAATATTGAACAGTAATATACAAACGGGGTTTTGAAATCGTAAAAATTACAAAACTTACCCTCCCATGCTGCGTGATCTGGCGACATAGTAAGGTTCCCACACGTTATAAGAGAATGGGTCTCTGAATGTGGGAATTTCGTTAGTGACTTCGGCTGCCCTGGATTGCCTCTTGGAAAGTCGCCACATTGCTTTGAGTTCTTCACAACTGGGCTCTCCATTCACGGAATCTTTGCGGTTTACTTCACCTGAATTTCTGGTTCGCGATACGCCAAATCCTTTACTTTGTGCACAAACTAATAGCCAAACTGAAATCTGTATCATAAACCGAACTTTTTTCATCTAGAAAAAGTTTTTCACAGATTAATTGTAGCTTTTGCTCGATATCAAATTGGAGTCTGTTGTACAATCATGAACAAAAAACATACCACAAATTTTACATACTACATAGAAGCAACATGCCGCAAACAAAAAAAAACTATTCATTTACGCCAAAGAAAATACCAAAATAACGTGTTTTTTGTAGCATAATACTTAGGAACCTAAAATAACATCCTGTTATTCGCGAATAATATTAAAATACGTATTCGAGTAGTTACATCAAACTGAAACTTTGACAAAGTGTGTTGAACTTTGCACGAGGATATTAACATGACATTAGAAAATTATACGGATGTTTGCTTTAAGTGGAGAGACATCCCCTTGTGTCGCGTCGATCATGAATATATTGACTAAAACAGGACCAAGAAACGAACCCTGAGGCTCTTCTCTAGCAATTATTATTAATGTAGAGGCAGATACACTTGTGACAACCCACAAACGAAATTATGTGGAATATTTAGACATTTAGAGGCATCCGTGTAATTTTCAGTTACGCGAGATCAAAAGCTCCAGCCAAGTATATTGTTGACAAAAAATTCTAAAAACTTTTTAGAAACTTATCTTTATCCAAATCATTTAACATAACAAATACTTCGTGTTTCGCTTGAATATATGTACAGGATCATCTAACGGTTTCCGTAGGGATTTAAAGAAAAGGTTAAAGTTGACAGAGTGGATCGCATTTTGTTAGTTTTGTTCCGGTTCGGTTTTGTTTTTGAATCACGCAAGTCTCATATTTGCTATTGACCGTGAAAATATTCTTCATTGACCAGTTGTTAGCTCTGCCGCATATTTCATTTTGTTTGCTTTCCGGTAAAATACGTAGTGAATGAAATTTTAAAGCATCTTCTATATCGATGTTTTGAACAAACTTTAATACATATACATATATTCCTGGTACTCCAGGAAAGTGGTAATCTTTCAGGGAAAAAGACTTTCGCGGCCAGTAAGTAAACTGATGCTGTTTTGATTCGTGTTTGATGGCCGAACGGGTTTATATCTAATTGCGAATTTTTAAACAGTTTATTTTAAAAAAGAAATACTACAAATGGCGCAGCAAACGCAATCTGCAGCACGATGCTACATTTTAGGATTACGTATGCTCCAACAAGGTCCATCTGTGCGGATATCTACTTGCTGATAGGCACGTTAGCTTAATCGAATAAAATAATTTGAAGTGGTCTGTATTCTGTCGAAACTGCCAGACGCGGATCGCGATTTCGATCTTTTTGGATCTCATCAGCGCGTCGCAGGCAGCTCCGACAGAACACAGACCAACTTTTACCTGCTGTCTTAACAGTGCGTTTTAGAAAATACTACAAATGGCGCAGTAAACGCCATCTGTAGCACGATGCTACATTTTAGAATTACATATTTATTTTAAAATTTAGAATTTGCAGTGGCTTGTTTATATTTTAATTTTGTTTATAAAATTTTGTGAATCAGATAATAAAAGTATAAATGAATGATTGGTGTAGCTTTCTGAGTTGATTATAATACTGTGTTGGTAAATTTTCGTTGCCAAGTATAATACGTGATAATTATTCCATATCACGCAAGAACTTACGTCGGCTTCAATATGTATATATGTCTTGAGACTTAGGTAGTTTCTCGAGGGTGGCTTTAATCTAAATTGCTCATCAATATTCATTGGCCTCTAATTACTGTTGCTACAATGAAGGGTAAATCTAAACACTTGAAAGTGAAATTAATTTACATTTCCTACACTCCGTTCGAAACTACTACGCAAACGTCTTCCATTATTATTCGTTTTAAAATTGTTTCCTTATTGTTTGTGTTAACATTTGATTATTAAAAAGTCTTACAATGTGTCGGCAACGGGAAGGGGATCAAAGGATAAAGGAACCGACTGAAACTATTGGGGTGTAATTTAAATGAAATTTTGGCAACAGAAAAAAAAAACAATTTCATTATTTTCATTGGCTTTTTCGTTTACCTAAGGCAAACAGAAAATCCAATAAGACAATGGATAGTCCTTCTTCGTGATTTTTATTAGATTTACTTCTTCCTACTTTCGAAATCCATTTATTTTCAAGCTGTAGCATAAACAGTGTCATCACAGGCGACCTTTATGAATAAGTTTTCGAACAACAGCTAAAGTTCGAAGGGAATAGCGGGAAACTGGCGAAGAATTTTCAACTTTTAAATTCCTTTTTAATGTTTCATGAATGATTTTTATCAGTTTTTGTCGCATCACAAAGTTCCTTCTTTTATATTGAAATAGAGATTTATAAAAGATCAAAGATTAAAAACAGGCCGTAAACTCAAGATCTTCTTCTTTTCAAAGGCATTCGAAGTGTTTATTTTTCGATCGGTAATGAACTCTATGCTTTATTATATAATTTACTAAATAAGTTTAAAGTCAATTTAACTGCTAAATGCGTTAATGTCGTTTCTTAGATTAATTAACCCAAAAGGAATTTGTCACAACAGCAAGGATCCGATAAAAATATCATAATTTTAAAGAAAAAGTATTTTGTGTCCATTTTATCGAAGAGAGTACGTTTAAATTTATGATCCAAATAATCCATCTCTTACTTGAAATAAAAACTTCGTGTCGTTTGGAGAGGATAATTAATTTACGTCAAAAATGATTAAATATGAAGTCTTTAAAACTGAGTAAAATATTATCTAACTAGTAAATGAAATTTTATAAAAATGTTTAGTGTTAGTTTCGCGTTGATAAATACCCTTACTAAAACAGGACGAAACACGTGTCCGTTTTTCAAAAATTATTTGCTGTAATTAAAGATATTTCTTTTAGTTCATTAGTATTTAGCAGTTTTAATTGTCAATTATTATTATTATTACGTTTGTTCTCTATAAATTAATACAAACGTTTTATAGCAATTAAATTTAAATGCGATTTGCCATATTTATAAAAATCCAAAAAAAGTAATTTTAAATTATCTGAAAGCTCGGCCCAGTGTCTCGTCTGAAGCAATTCTGCGAATACTGCACCAATTTAGGCAATAAAACGTAATCTACATTAGTACAATAAAAAAGTGTATTATGATAAGATTTTAACAACTTTTTACTTTATTTACTCAACTGGTTTAGTTATAAATACAGCTTTTATAGGCAAATTTGCTTCTTGGAACTGGCGAAGACATAAAGTCAAACTATCCTCTTTATTTTATAAGCCTTTTTAAGGATCATGCCGTAAAAAAGAATAAAAGACAATGTTAAAAAGAACTAATTCAAAAAAGGGAAACCCTTGTAAAACGATGCCGTAAAATTTTCATTTTTAGTATAACAACCTTTTTGGCAGTAACCGTCTAAATTTCATTTCCAAAACACCGCTTGTTAGTTTCTTTTCACGATCCCTCTCCTTTAGTTTAATTTAATTGAAAACAAACTCTATTTTACTCGCTTAATACAAATTTAATTAGGGTCTTATGAAACAATTAATTATGATTATTGGTAAATGAATACACCGAAAGCCAAAATTACATTAAAGAGGGAATTAACTGTCGGGCGATTTCCAATTATACGAGTGTTGAATTCAATTAAGCAAGATTATATCTCTTCAATTATGCACAATAAATTCTGTTGCCAATTATCACCCATTTTCATTCGTCAAACAGCATCCATAACCTTTGTAGTCCACCCATTCATAATTTTATTTTAAAATATTAAAACCGTACAACAACAGCTATTGTCGAATGATTAATTATTGCAAGCGTTTAAAATGGTACGTTTGGTGTTAACAAAATTGAACAATCTTTAGCTAAGCTTAGTCTTATCGTACATTTCTTATATAGGTATGTCGATAATAATCAGAAAATACCAAAATAATTGTGTTTAACTATTGAAGCGATCCTAAATTTTATGAGTTACCTAATAAATTCTACTATTTCTACAGGAATGAAGGTCTAGTCAGAGACATATTAGAGGCAGAAACAGGAGTCAAGAGGGGTAGAGGTAGACCTAGATTAGATTACTGTTCGCAAATAGTTAGGGATGTGGGATGTNTTTCTTATATAGGTATGTCGATAATAATCAGAAAATACCAAAATAATTGTGTTTAACTATTGAAGCGATCCTAAATTTTATGAGTTACCTAATAAATTAATGAATAAAATTTTTTGTTTGTAATCGTTGGTCGTGAAGCAAACTCTTTGTACCTGTCTTGTTTTTAAATGAATGTCTAATTCTTAAAAAAGAATTTGCTATAATTATTTGAAACCTTTTTGTAATTTTATGTATGAAGTCTTGACAAGTTCTGTTCGTGATGTAAACGTTGTTTTCTTCGAATTCTGTACTAGATAAAAAAGCGTCTGTCTCAATTGTTGTGAAGGCGAGATACGCCGAAGGATAATGTCATGTACTTATTAGGAAAAGTAATTAGTTAGTGTTCATTACAGAACTGACAGAAAATGAATTTCATTTAACGTAAATTCACGTGCAAGGTGGGAGAATAATGTGCTTACATTTCGTTAATTAGTTCAAGTGCAATGTCAACTTTATCGTAAAGGTTAATTGAGTATCGGATTTGTTGGGAATGCAAATAAATCTCTCCTTTTTGCATCTCATTTCAGGTGTTATTTGCACGCTCTGTCAAATCCATCAGCCGTAATTTTAATTATCTAAGAGCACTTGAACTTTAAAATTAGTATGCCAAGGAAATGCCATCCAATCGGGTTCAAGGTAAACCACTCAAATAGAGCTTTCGTTGCTGTTAACATGCAGATAATACTATAATACTCTAATGAGTTCGGCGCTTCTGTTTATGTAGGAAAAATACCTGGCTGGTTACTTTAAAGTATTAACTGCTCGTTTATTGAATTGATTAATTAAAAAGGTACAATCGTCCTATATTCCAATTTCTATTAATTTTCTTCGGAAAAATCAGCCGCAGCGATAACCGCCATAAATTTTCACCGCGGTACCCAATACAGAAAAAAAGCGGTTAGGTTAGTTTAGGTTAGGATAATACGGTTTCGGTCGTAAAAGACAATACGAACGAAGTACTTATACTCAGATCTTTCTGAAATTGCAAGGGATATTACCGGGGGGTTTAACAGCAATAATAATCAGAAATTTTGTTTAACGCGAACATAAATGATCGCATTTAAGAGATTCGAGTGAAAAAAGTTTGACTGTTTACTTCAAAAAAGCGGACCTAATGTATTAAAAATTGCTTAAATTATCATCATTTATCTAGACATTTTTTTTTATTTATGGACTGACCACAGAATTAGTAATTAGTGAGGCCATTAGACCTTCGAGGCAAACTGATTCCACGGGACCCACTTAATCGTGCGAAATTAACAGGCACGACAAGACATTACTTTGGCAATTTGTAAATGGCAGAGTTTCGTTAATGTCATTCAAAATTGATTTGTTCAAACACCTCGTAGGCCCTTTAAGTTTTTATTTTCTTTAGTCTGTTGTAAATATTTTACCGGGTGATTCGTTGAATTTGTAAAATTCTGAGAGCCTCATTAAAAGTTTAGATAGCGATGCACAATGCATAAACATTATATTTACCACAAAAAAAAACTTTTGTAACTACGTGCCACGCGGTATTTTACTGTTTGCTACTTTGACCAGAAAAAAATGTTGCAATTTCAAGAACTTTGTCGTTTACAACATACAAAAGAATAAATGAAAAAGGGACTCTTTTTTATTAAAAAATCTTTATAAAAGTTGTACGTTTATCGATAGATCAAGAAATAAATTTCCAATAGTATTACGCAAAATTTACTTTTCTACAACCTTGATACTCTGATTAGTGAAAACTTCTGCGATTCTCTTCCGAGCAGTGCGACATTTTCATTTGATTTACTTATTCATTATTTTTTTATGTAACGCAGACAAAATTGTTGCCGCAATTTTGATTGACGCACATGTGTGAAACGAAATTAATTTTTATGATGGCAATTTAGCGTCGCTTCGCCTTTGGTTAACTGCCTCTTTCTTTATTTGTTTTGTAACTCAAAACGTGCGTTAATTATCCAATAAAATGTGTTAATTATAACATTATTAAACGGTTGATGTCATAATTCTAAATTAGTTTTTTATTATCAATGAAATTATTTATTATGAGCATAGAAAAAACATTAATGTACATAAGAATTATAAACGACAAGTTCAAGAATAAATATCAAAAAGGGCTTTCGTAATGGTATTCTTTTTTGAAACCTATACAATGATATATATAATAAATAATACATTCTCTAGAAGTGCGTCAGAAATGTTTCATTCATAAACTGAAAACTTTCACTATCAGGAATAAATAGAAGGAAATAAAAGTTCTATTTAATGTTGCGGAAATGCAAATGAATTAACCGTCTGTTAGACGAAATGCGTGGATCCAGTAAAGTATCGGGAAACAAATAGCACTTAGTACTACTACTCCATTCATCCCCGATACAAACACGCTATTTGTAGTAAAAGAGTTGACAGAGAGAGAGACGCAAAACATTTAATCATTCAAACACAAACCGGAACATGCTTTGAAAAGGGAAAGGGTTAAAAAACGTTGTACAAATCTAAAAAAAAGAAATTAAAACAACATTAATAAAAAGAAAAAGAAAACAATTAAAAAATTTATTATAAAATAATTACCTTGAATCCGGATATGTATGTATATAAATTGGTGCGGTGCGGTGCTATGCAGGTGGCGTGAAAAATATTTAAACTACTGTGCGAGTGGTATTGTGCAAAAGTGAAAAAAAATCATTTCAAAATTTACAATAATTCTCTAATAATAGTGCGATTTTTTATTGAGTGCAATTATCATTACATACAGAAAGTCGCGTTGACAATTCGTTCAAACTTTCTCAGCAGCCCTACTGTCTCTCTGGACGAACTAGATGCTCTGGAGGGTTGAAATCATCTATCAGTACGACGATTTCGCCACGAGTTCTATAGGGTATTTACCGCCGCATGCCAACAAGGGTGGCGCTGAACTGAAACTGAGTCTTGCATGAATTGGATTTGCGCCGATGGAGAAGCTGTGTCCTGGGCGAGAGCACGTCTATTCCACCGCCTGCTGCCACCCTCGCCTCTCGCAGGGGGGAGTACAACCAACCCAAAAGAGGGCACCCACATCCAACAAATAATCCTAAAAGACATTGCGAAAAAATACCTACATACTCACTTCTAGACCGTACTTTTTTTATCATCAAAAACTCTCTCACTAACTTTCTCGCCCGCTTGATGCTTCAGTTTCATCGTATTCGAATTCGTACTTCAACAACTTGCACTGATAAGGCTTAGTAGGTACGTTTGTTTACAAATCCAGAACTTAATTCGTAACAACGTTAAATCCTCCTTTCTCAACTAACTACAAATTGTTCAAGAAATCGCGAAACAAATCACTAAAACCAACTGCTGAAAGGCGCGCAACTTTTCGAAAAGTTGTTCAACTTTCCTCGCGGACGTCAACAAGCCTCAACGCATGTCTCAAGTTAAATTACTCTCTATCTCCTGTATAATTGCAATTACATACGCATACTTGATGCCAATTAATTCCACTTACGCAACAAAACGAGAAAATTTAGAACGTCATTGCTTTTATTGCATTAAAAAAAAAAATACGAAAAAACAACTCTAAACTTATTACACTTACATTTCTAAAAACTATTACCATGAAATTTATGAGACGCAAATGGGCCATTCATAAGATACGTTCCGAAATAATCGGGAGAGAGGGGTATTGCTTAGCGTAACGAAATATGACCAGCGCGGAGGGAGGAATTGTGACGTTCAAAGTACATCAACTCTGTTTTAACTTTTTTCTTAGAGTGGCAATTCTTAAAATTTTTCATTCTCATTGCTATTTTTAATCACAAGAAATCGTTTATAGAAGGGTGGGCTAGCTTTTGTGACGTAATACTTCTCAGAAAGGTTGCTCAAAGTATGACTTAGCGTAAGGGAGGGGTTCAAAAAAAAGCGAAATTCATGCCCGTTTGCACCGACGTTTTACTAAGGCAGACTTAACAAAGTACTGCTTAAGCATAAGTCTTACTTAACTTCCAATTCGTTTGCACCGTACGCTGTCTACCTGCAACTTAAGTAAGTAGTGCTTAGTTGTTGATGGTTTGGCAACAACGGTAAAATTTAGTAATTTGTAGGGTTTTTTGTGCAGCATGGTCAAGAAGTTTCAAATTTATTGTGTTCGTTAAGTAACGTCTGCTGTCGTGAAGTGTTGTTTGCCGCCTTTTTCTGCTGTTATACGTTTTTGTTTTTGTAATTATTTGTATTTTGTTGTGTTTTAGTTTGTATGTATATTAGTGATATGGTGTTAGAAACAATTTTTAGTTGTAATTGGTATAGTGTAGAGACAATTTTCTTCTGAATTTCGTATAAACAAACCTTTTCTAACTAAAAACAGTACTACAGGAGTTTAACTGTTAACGCCAACTACCAAAATGAACTCTTAAGTGTAATCTAAAAGTGTTTATTTTCAATAAAAACCAAACTTCTGATAAAACGTACTATTATTGTATATTATTAGTTCACCTTCTATTACTAATGATTAGCTATTGGCGTTCTTATCACTACTCCAGTTAAATTGTGTACATTTTCAAATTTCTAATATATCATCAGATACTAATTACATCTCTTGGAATGTAAATAATCCGTACATTTCAATACAATAACATAAATGATAACACACACCAACTTCCATTTAATGATAATAACCTCTTTACTATAACGATGTTATTTTCTTACGGTGAAAAATGCCGAACTACTGCCGAAATTGTTACGATAGGCTTAAGCAATGCTTAAGTCAGGAACATCCTGTGCTTAAAGTTAAGCATCTGTTTCGATTCTTAAGCGCGACTTAACTTGCGGTGCAAACCAATTCCGTCTTTTAAGAACTACTTAAAGCTAAGTAGTACTTATTTACGTCGGTGAAAACGGGCATCAATAATTTTAAAATTAAGTATTGAGTTTGCTTCATGGTCAAAATCCATTGTATTAGAATCATGGTTCGCACTGAGCGGACGTGGTCCCTCAATGGACTGTTATGTCCAAACTTTTCGTCTGCAACTGCGGCTGACATCTCCCCAGAGACACTGCGTTGACAACGTGGATGAGTCTCGGCAGCGACTTTGCTTCCTTATTTTCTTAATTGATTACTTATTCAGCAAACTAGGAATACTCATCGTTATAGTGTTGTCAATCTTAAAACTGGTTCGACACCTACCTCCAGTCTTTCCAAACCTGATTCAAGCTTTGCATTTTCTTTAAATTGGAACATCCTGGATTAGATTACTGTTCACAAAATGTTCTAGTTTTAGGAAAATGCGAAGATTAGCTCAGGATAGGAACACGACACAACTTATTGACTTCCGTAACGCCCTTTTTGTTCTCTTGCTCTTTCTAATACCTCTTCATTCATAGCCTTTTCTATCCACGGTATTTTCATCATCCCCCTATAACACCACATTTCAAACGCTTATAATATTTTCTATACGGAACCATCGGCAATACCGTTTCACTCTTATAATCAAGAAATTCCTTATATTTCTATTGACGGTTAAGCTTTATTGTTATCGTAAAATTGTTTACTAAAATCCACAATTAGATGCCTAATAATTTATTAGTTACACAGATGAATTTAACGTTAAAGGTGTTTCGTGTATGGTAAAAGTTATTTCTTTTTGTCAATTTCTAACGAACAATGTAGTACAATATATTGTTCTCGGTTATACAAGAGGTACTGCTCTTGAGAAGAATTCGAGAGACCGGCACGAAACAAAATTAATAAATGCCGTTCTCTTTTCAAACCTTAGAAGCAATAGAAGATGTTTTTTTCTAAAGAGAATAAAACGGAAAGATAAATAACGTCGATGAGTCAACTCTCATTAAGATTAAGAAAATTGAATTTCCTTTGGCTTTCTCAAAACCAAGTATTTCCATTAATCTTTCATTCTCATCGCACTTGCTGGGAGATCGACTTTTCGATTTTTCGCACATTCGTGACACGTATTTCAAACATAAAAGCATGAGTGTGGGATGTACATAAATTGCCCTGAACCCCCTTCACTCAAAACCTAGTTTTTCATTAGTTTCTTCCAATAAATCAAATATTAGGTAAATGGTCGTCCACATTTTCTCTCATTTCCTACAACCATCAAACTTTTTAATTAATTCCACTGTCATTAAAAAATCAACTAATGTTACTGCAAAAAAGACTTCGACTCCGCTAAATTTTTAAATTATCATACCCTTGTTTGCAAACTTTAAATTCATAAAACCTGAACTTTGCAATGCAAAATGTGTATTTATTATAAATCGGAGGAGTTTTAAATAAAATGGAAGCGATGTAAAACTAAGGTTACAGCTAGTATAAAAATAAGAGACCAAAAACTAGTAGATATTTCGATATTTAGGGAGTCAGATAATTTATCAGGATGGAGAAATCGTTAGAGATAAAAGGAAGAATGGTGCAGGATCGCGTCGTTTTTAGTTTAGGCCGCATATTTAGGCAGTAAAAAAATAGGCGAGATAGATTGCTAGGACTGAGACAAATTGGAGCAGAAACAGGAGTTAAGAGGGGCAGAAATAGACTATTGTTCGTAAAGAGAAATGTAGGTTGCTTTGATACCATTACAATACAATGGAAAGAACTAGTTTTAAATTCTGTATAAAACAAAAAGCTCAAAAATATTGATCCAATCTGTAAAACAAACTGATGTACTTGGATATATTTCATTTCGTATTGCGTACAAATTAGGGTTTGTCGGTTTTTAAAAACCGGTTTTAAAAACCGTTTTTTTTTTTGGAGAAAATTATGAAAATCGAAAACCGGTTTTTTAGTAGAAAATATCGGTTTTCAATATATGAATAACACTTAAAAAAAATTGAGAATGACAAATCTAGCCAAATGTACCAAAATTCGAAACCGGTTTTCTGGAAAAATTACTATTCGAAAACCGGTTTTCTAAAATGTCGGTTTTTGTATAAACCCTAGTACAAATGGATACTAAATACTCGAAACGACTGTTACTGCGAGCAAAATATGGTAATGTAGTCGAGAATAAATATGTATTGCCTGTTGCTATCTAGATTATACCTCCCACACTTTTGGTAGAATGTTTATTCGTAGCAAATACCTTCGTTTGTCATATATAACGAGAAAGGGCATTTTCGATAAAAAAAAAACCCTCAGTTATACCGTTAGTAAGAAGATAAAGTGAAAAACAAAACGATAAAAATTCGGGCATTCTTTTGTCAAGCAATATCTTTATTAAAACAACATAATCCCAATAAGGACAATTACAAGATCCAAAATCAAAGGCTATGGTACAGTTACAGAAAATCATTACCACTTAATATCTCACTGAAAGCTGCTATCTCTTTATGTAATTTGTTTTTCTAGTTGAATTAGAACCTCTTGGTTGAAAGCAATTTTCGTGAAATTTTGCACAATGAAGTTGGAGATCTTAGAGAAGAACGTCGTGTATAATAATTATATTGTACAATTACTGTGCCGACAGTGGTGTTAATAATGTCAACATGACTAAAACGGGAATCCCCTACTAATGGTTTAAGTTTGAATTGTAAATTTTATTTACATTAAAGATAATTGTACTGAATTAGAGCCCTATTAAATCTATAAATCCTTGAATGTAGCTATATAGAATGCTAGAATAGAATTGCCAATAAGTTGAAAAAGATGATAATGATGTAGTGTTCTTAATTGAAGCAATATATCTAACAATAAGACGAAGGTCCTTTTTTGCTACTGATTGAATGTTTGTACTTCCAATATAAGGAATTCTGGTTCAGAAAATAAGACATCTGTTGCTGCCTCGTCCTTCGAAAAAATTTGGACTTTTGCCAAAAGCGTTTTATCAAGCAAATCCCAGCGGTTTTGCAATACCTATATGTTTATTTATATGTACATATTTACGTATTCTCTCTTCAGAATGCACATACTATTTTCAGGCAATTTCAAACTTTAACTTTTTTATATTTTGGGGTGGTTTACAAGAAGGACGAGGTAGGACAACTGCAAATACATGCCTTATAATTAAAATCATATCGTATCATTGCTTTGGAGAAAAAAACGATGTAAGTGGTAAGCTGATAGCACAGCATACTGACTGACAATTAAAACATTTAACTAAAAGATGAAACGATTGCTTATATCTCCTTTTAACATCCAGGATGTTTCATGTTAGTACGAATCATTTATTAAAAATCGTTTGTTTTGACTGAATAATCGCAAAAAACTGGGCAGCTTTATATTCGGGTGTATATTTGGCTTAATTTGGAAATTCGAAAAAGGTTGTTAAAGGTGTATGTTTGGAGCGCGGCGCTGTACGGGTGCGAAACATGGACAGTGGGCGCGGCGGAAAAGAAAAGGTTAGAAGACTTCGAAATGTAATGTTATAGGCGAATGATGAGGATAACGTGGGTAGAAATGAAGAGGTATTAGAAAGAATAGGAGAACAGAAGACTCTATGGAAGTCAATTAAAAATAGGCGAGATAGGTTGGTAGGACACCTTCTCAGGCATGAAGAGCTAGTCAGAATCGTATTAGAGGCAGAAACAGGAGTTAAGAGGGGTAGAGGTAGGCCTAGATTAGATTACTGTTCGCAAATAGTTAAGGATGTGGGTTGTTCTAGTTTTAGGGAAATGCGAAGTTTAGCTCAGGATAGGAAAGAGTGGAAGTACGTGTCCAACCAGTCTTAGGACTGACGACCCTATGATGATGATGTATATTTGGCTGCATATACAAAAATTAAAAGATGGAAGGGTTGGTTAATCCTACTTTGGATGTCCTAGTTGTTTTCTTTTAAAAAGAAAAGAAAGTGCTATGAAAAAATTAACATAAACATACATATTAAATTAGGACGATGAGAACGTTTTGTTTTCAACTCACTCACGTGAACGCAATTAATATTATTAAATTGGCTTGTGTCAGGACATCCCACGCCTTCCTTGTCTTTGCCCCTACAGGATCTCTCGCCTTTTTACGTCTTTTCTAAGAAAATGGCGAAAGGGAAGGCGTATTCTCACCAACTGCATTGCAGATCTTTTATCGTATTTATAATTAAACAGACATACGTATGTAGGGGAGAGAATAGTTCGAGAAAGGTGCAGTATAGCAGGAGGTAGGTACTGTACTAATACCTACTGAAAACTAATAACCAACGAAAATTGAAAATGAAAAACAATCAGCAAAGCAAATGTTCACCTAGATTTATGAGTAAGTTCCATCATGAGCTTTAAAATTCAAGACACTTCAGAGTTTTTAATATCAGTCGTTCCTGAATTTATTTCTTAGCGAGCTAAGCATGCAATATCTACGTGGAACGTGGTGGAACCCGTAAACTTTCCCATGAAAAATAGTTCGAACTAAAAATTATATACCTTCCAGTTAATAACTTTACACAACAAGTAGATACATACACTATAACAAAAAATTACTAAATTCGCTAAAAAAAATCACTAATTATTTTGTTTATGCTCATTAAATCAATTAACAAACGATTGCGTACGTTTTATATTTCACTCCACATTAGCATTTTCAAACAACTAATAGGTAATTTTAGTAGATTTAATTTAATTTCTAGAAATACATCGGTATTTGCAAATAATGTACTTATGTAATCGTTTTTTTAATTGATCTAATAATCTTAACGAATTTTTAATGATTTTCCTAATTTCGTTCGATATCAATAATTAGATTCGATTTTGTTCAAGATCATTATTACACTAAATACTAAACACATAAGATTCACAAATTTAAAACAGTAAATAATTTTTGTTTTCGTAATCGGCTCCCTTTTCATCTCGAAAATTAAATAATCAGAACATTTTTGATTTGAACGAAATACTGTAGATAACTAACAAGACAAAATGATTCGCTCAAAATTCATTAATTTGTTTGAATGGGAGCACGTCCGAATTCACAAGCTGTTGCTTACGCAGTATTCAAGGTGTAGGCGGGCTTCCAAGGCCCCAAAACCCTGCCGCTGGCATTTTGTGGAGGTGTTACTGACGCCATCTGAGATTAATAATCCAATTTTTTTTTAAGCACCAGCATTTCGATGATTTTGAAATGAAATTATTACAACAATGCATTATCATTTATCGCATTACTCACTGAATTTCTTTCAATTTCTTTTATTACGTAAAATCGAATGAACAAGCTTAATTGCATAATCGATCGTCAGTTCATTAGATAAAAACGAAATGTATCCAACTAAAATAGAAACGACCATCTATGTTAAGTTTATATTGTATTAATATGTGATATACTCAATATGTTTTACTTATTGTTATGTAAGTAAACATTTACGATTTGTTGAATTATTTACGAAACATTTGAAGTTAATTAATTCAAAAATTCTAATGGTGGCAATCTCCGCAACCAATCAAATACTGACACGTCAAATGTAACCAAATAGTGTTTAAAATGAAAGCATATATTTGGATTAAGTTATTATGTGGTTATTATTCTATATTGCAATCGTCAAAATAGGTAATAAACTTGTAAAAACTTCGGTTAATCTGATAAAACATTAATTCATTTTAAAAATTAGTAGATGGTGTTTTTAATGTTAGCAATTGGTTATAAAGTTTTCCACCCTGTTTAATAACCAAATTGCTTTTTGACGTTTGAAGTAAAATGGGGGTTATATTATTGTATTTTAAAACGTTTATTGGTTTTGTTAATATATTTTAGTGGCATTTCTTTTAAATTTATAAAAATGTTTAGAAAACAGTTTAAAGTTAAAGCTAATAACCAACTTCGATCATCAGAACGGTAAAATCAGCTGATAAAATGCCTTGTACACACAGTCTCCACAAATTATTAATTTTTAGGAAACATTTAATTGATTCCTTTTTTAAACATTATCCTCAGTTGCAAGACACCAGCCTTAAAGAAATATTTCCGAAAAAGGACAACATCTCTTTGTTGAAAGTTGAAACCTCTGCAGGCATACTTGTTGATGTTTATTTAGTGCAGAAAAGAGCAGTTGCCTTTAAAGTTGACAATATTATTTTTCCTACGATATACACACTTTGGAAATGGCCTAATTTGTTAATTTCCTTTACTACTCATGCTCCAGTAATATCAAAACTCAAAGAAGGAGCAGATTTGATGATCCCTGGTGTAATATTTCCAAAAGGAATTAATTTTTCTACGGTATATGGAATGTTTGAGAAGGGTGTACCTGCTTCTGTTAATACGGAAGATAATAAGGCCCCACAGGCTGTTGGTGTAACTGCATGTAATTCCGGCAATATGTTTTTAAATACCAAAGGGAAGTGCCTAATAGTGTATCATATGCTTGGAGATAGACTATGTACCTTGGAAAATCTACCAACTGTTCAGTTACCACTATTACAACCTCCTGATTGGATATTAAACTATCAAAATATTACAACTGTATGTAATGAATCTGAAAAATCTATAAACACCACTAATATGATAAATGACAATTCATATGAACAGGAATTAGGTACACCTAGTAACACTCCTATTGATGAATGTAATAAAATTTCTGAGAGTAAGATAGAGACTTCACTATTACAGCAAAACCACCCACTTATTTATCAAGTTTCAGGTATAACAGCAATGGATCGGCTATTAAAAAATTGCTTCTTTAGTTGCATCAAATTTTCAAAAAATATTCAGTTACCAATATTAACATCTACTTTTTATAAAACTTGTGTAGTTCCATTTTGTCCTGAAGATTTGTCACTTGACATTAAGAAATCATCATACAAAAAACTAAGCAGTTTTCTAAAAGAGATGGCAGAGGTATGTATAGAAAAGTGGCATACCATATATTTATATTACAATACCAGATATAACTTATTTAGTTAGGAATTATCACACTTCAAGAAAAACAACCTGGAGTAGATGAAATTGTGGATATAAATCATACACATTTACTTGTACAATCTTTTGAGGGTAGTAAATTAAAAGTAGAGCAAGTAAAAGACAAACAACCAGTGATTGAGGAAGCATTAACTGTAACAGCTGCTGTACTACCTATTTTTTCAGACTTTAATTTGAAGCAAGTATTTAAAAATCACCATAATAATTTAATATTAACACTATTAGTGATTTTTATAGAAAAGGTTCAGTTTTACAGAAATCTGAAGTTAGAAGTTATATAAAAGAGTATGTCAAGTTACATAATCTGCAAAATGAGAATGATCCTAAGTATAACAAATACAATTTTTTTCACCTCTGTCTATTAAAAAAGTATTCACTTTTTCAGAAAAGTAAAGGTTAATGTTGTTTTTGGTTCATTATTTAAAGAGACAGATGTAGTGACTTGGGAAGAATTATTTCAGAAGTTATTTACTTCAATGGGAAGCTGTTTTAAAATTCAAAATAGCCAAACGGAAGTTGTGCAAAAAGGAAAACTTGATCCAATTGTTTTGTCAGTAGCAATAAGAACTGGCAATAAGAAGGTTACTTTGGTTGATAATTTAGAGATATATGGTATCAATATTGAAAACTTTGCTAAGGAATGTCAACAGAACGTTGCTGCAAGTACAAGTATAAATACTATAAAAGGAAAAAAGTCGAGACAACTTTTAGTACAAGGGAATCAAATTGTTTTTATTACTTCACACTTACAAAGTAAGTGTAAAAATAGTTCAACATCCTTTTACGACCGACGTACACTGGTTCTAAGCTTTTTATGGGTTTTACTTATTAATGACAAATTTTCTGGATAAGAAATATTCCATGGAACAGTAAAATTGCCCTGAGAAAAGCATAGAATAAATTTATTTATATTTGCTTTGTACTAATATTAATTGTGCATTTTTTATTTAGACAAATATAAAATTCCAAAGAAATACATTTCTGGAACTGAGAATGCTCCAAAAAAGAAGAAATAAGTGATATTTAACCTTTCAATAATTTACAAGACTAAACTGAAGATTCTACAGTGTTCTTATTAATTATATATGAATTGTATTGTTATTAAACATTTTACACATTTTGGGAGCATTATTTTTCTAATTGTAAATATCACCCTCTCTTTTCCAATGAGAGAGCAGAGGCTGATTTGTTGATGCTTGCCTCGCAAATCTTTATGAGATTCGAAATATTGAACTGAAGGGCCCCTTATAATATATTTTTTCTAATTGTACTTAGTATTTTTTTATATACGTATTGTTAAAATGAAAACAATTATAACAGCACGTACAAACTTTTTTTATTTTACATATAATTTTTCATCAAATACTTTTAGGCAATCTGATTTACACTGATGTTTGTTTGGTTGCATATGCGATATTTGTTTATTTTGCAGAAATGACAAAACACCTGTTATATGTCAATTGCCTGACTGTATTGTTTAATTATTTTCGTATCTACTGTTGTTATCGTATTTATTATTATGATTGTATATAATTTTGATAATTAGCTCCGGTAAAAGTCGCAAATTGTATTGTGTATTAAGGTTATTTAATTTTTATTTGATAATTTGTCTTCCTAAAAAAAAACAATTGACACCATTATTATGTGGCCAGTTTGAATTTTTTCAGTTTTACTTGCTTTTATGTGTGTATTTTATTTGGTATCGTGGTTTTTTAATAATGTAGTTAATTTGTTTTCTTGTCTATTTGTACAGATTGGCCTGCAAAGGAGAGAGAGAATTGCAGTTGATTTTGACTACTGAAAACAAAATTGTGTACCATGGAACAGTGCTCTTGCTGAATTGTGTCTGGGAGTTAATTGAGGTAAGAAATACATGCCATAATATATTTAGTAACATACTTATAACTTTCTGTTGTGCAGGTTTTGTAGTAAGGAGACTAAATTATTTTTGTATGTCCTTTCATTCATAAACATTTCATTTTATAGATACATAAAAATTATAGAAGATATAGAGCACTTTTCATTTCAGGATGGAGCAGTATCTAAAGGAAACGTAAAAGTGCCCTTTTGCACTGAAAACAGAGGCAGTATGATGTGTTGATATTTTAATGAAGGAAGGATTTGTGATAGTGAATAGGTAAGTAATATTAATTAATGATGTAGATATTTCAAAAAAGTAAGCATTAAATATCATCTGGAAGACTGGAAAACTTTGGTGATGTTATAGAACATCATAAATAGCTAAAACTGTAAGGTGAAAACACTACAGTAAACTTTTGAAGTACTTTTCAATAATAAGGTTACCTTCTTCAGATACTGAAGTGAATTAAAAACTAAAGGAATGTAGAAAATACTTCGTATTTGCACTTCCAACCCCAAATTTAAAAACGTTTTTATTTCGTGATTATTAATATTTTAAATCCTGATTTTGAAAGCCGAATCTTTAATAAGTAAAAGAAGTCAGAACTGCTACTGCAGCCTGACGTTCAGAATACTTTGCAGTTAAGTGGGTTGCCTATATCGATGACCAACAGTCGCCAGTCGTATTTAAAACAATTTGTATTTTAAATTGAAACTTTCCTGCAAAATTAAATGAGTGCGCTGTAGTCTAGATCTAGATAAAGATAGAAATGTTACAGTGCGAGTCGAAATTCGTAAGCAACTAAATTATTGGATTTTAATAAAATAATCTAAATTTTTTTGGTACAAAAGCAGTCTATGAAAATGATTATGCTTTCACAACACTAACACTGTTATTGCAAATGAATTTTTATCACTTTGTTTTGTACATTTCTCTAATATGGGCATTTTTACCTTGTGTCCTGTACATTTTACAATTTTTTATAGGATTTCTGATAGAGAAAGATGATTATAGTTAAATATGCAGACAAAAAACTGATAACTTTATTTAGGAAAATTGTGATTAGAGTATAAAAATGTAATAAAGCCTAATGTTCAAGGAGATAGATGCTTCTTAAATGTTATACAGTAATTACCTAGTTTCTAAATTTGATTAGTTTATGTTTAAAAAATTCAATTACTTGTTTATTCGGTCGAATTTCGAATATCAGAGAATTGCGATAAGCGCACAGGTCAACATTATCGTGAAGTTATACAAGTTTTTATAGTAGTTTAGATTATTTTTGTTTTGTTGGTCGTGTTAATCATAATGTACAGTTTATGATCCATAACCCAGATAAATCGAGGATAATAAGTAAAGTTTATTTAACTAAGGAATTTCATTACCTATAAATTGAAGCAAGTTATATTCACCTATATTTCACACGCTAAGCATTGAGTATTATATTACTCGTATGTTCTATGTATTGCATTAAATCTAATGCCTCATCATTTTTTTTATATATGTATTATGTATTTTCATTTTTTATGTGTAGAGAAAAGAAAGAATAGTTTTTAGAGTAAGTTACTTTTCATCCTTCTAATAAGGAAGTCGATTGTAATTTCTAGTTTTTAATAAACGTTTTTAAAAACAAAGTTTCAAATTCCCGAAACTTAATTGGCGCAGTCAGTAGGATAGTTAAACGGTTCGGACAAAAATCGCCAAAAAAGGACCGCGTCGTTTTAACGACTAATTTAACTATCAAAAAACAAATTGAACATTTGAAAAAGTGTACTACGCGTGTTCTGCACAAACAAAGAACTCTAAATTGGTGGTTCCTGATCAGAACAAACATCGTCGACTATCATTAGCCAGCCAATTTGGGGATTCGAATTTTGGGAGCAAGCCTAACTTCGGTTGCCGCCCATCAACAAAGGACAAGGACCAAATCGCCTTCATTTCTAAAACCTAGGCTAAGAAAAATGAAACCAACTGTACTGTAAGTGCTCATTCCTAATTTTATCTCCATTGCTTTTCCTGTGTAAAGGGTACAAATTTATGAATAGTAGTAGTAATCCAGATTTGAATGAATTAATAAAATCATTTTCTGAAATGACTACAAGTAGCCCAAAACCAGTCGATATTGGCTTACTTCGTTATCAAGCCGATAACATTCCTGTTTTTGATGGAAATCCCAAACAATTGCAAAGATTTATTAATGCTTCTGAAAATTTCTTAAGAGCTTTTCAAAATATTGCTAATGTTAACGACCCTCTTAATATTTGCTTATTTGATACGATTCTAAGTAAGTTAAGAGATCGTGCAGCTGATTTAGTGGGTTCAAGAATCGAACTTAATTCTTGGAAAGCGATTAAAGATTGCTTAATTTTAACGTTTTCTGATCAGCGAAGTATAGATTGCCTTATACATGATTTAATTTCTCTAAAACCTCATAAAAATGAAACTCCGTTACAATTTGGTATGCGAGTACAAGATTGTCGTAGTCTTCTTTTGGCAAAACTTAATGCATCAGATGCAACAGAAATCGAAAGACGTATTAAAATAGAACACTACAGTAATTTTGCTTTAAAAACTTTTATTAACGGATTACCTTATCAAATGCAATTAGTGGTTAGATTAAGAAATCCGACTTCATTAGAACAAGCTTTAGCACATGTAACTGAAGAAGAAAATTTTGTTTATTTCAGTACAGGTCATAACCAAAATCTTAAAAATCCCGTTTATAAACCTCAAGCTTGTGTAAATCAAAAACCAAACCCAGTTAATTTTAGATCTTCACATTATACGCAAAATCCTCAAAGTTCTACTTTCCCGTTTAAAGTACCATTACAAACACCACCTTATCGTTCACCTCTTTTCAATAACACACCATTTAGACCAAATTTCCAAAATACTTTGCATCCAAGACCAAATTTTTCAAATTTTTCGAGACCACCTTTTCAAAGGAATCCACAGCCTTTTAACGTATTTCAAAATAATCAACCTCAATTTTTTCAAAGACAAAATCCTAGTACAGTGACTAGAACCAGCCAAAATTCATATAAACCTGAACCAATGGATACTAGTTCTGGTAACTCTAGAATTAAACCAAACCCGAAATTTACCTCTGAACTTTTTGCCCAACAAATAGAAGAAAATCCAGAAAATATCGTAGATAGTTATGAACAGAACGAATTTCCCCAAGAAAATTACAACTATGTAACTGAACCATATATTTATCAGGAAAATAATTCGCCTTATTCGAATACTGACGACCAATATTATAATTACAATAATGCAACGGATTTTGACATGCCAGAAAACATTCAAAACTATGAACAGGAAAATTCAAATGTAAATTTTCATCAGGCTACTACCAGCAAGCCGAAGACATAGTACATCTCAATAGTTACAATAATCGTGTAGATCTTCCTCACATTTACATTCCTGAACTTGACGCTTACTTTCTTATTGACACCGGTAGCTCGAGAAGTTTAATAAAACCATCTTTAGCTTATAACTTTTATCAGCAGTTTATTTCAAACGAAACTTTTAATGTTCGCACTGCTCACGCTATTACGTACCATAACGAAGTAGCTTATGTACCAAATTTTGAAATTTTTAGAATAGATGGTTATCATAAATTTTATC
>NW_020438871.1:1730743-1732673 GCF_000699045.2 Agrilus planipennis | reverse complement strand
AAAAACAAAAAAAACATGCAAAATAAAAAATTAATTTGAATAAAACGAACTTAATGAATTCTACTAGATAGAGCATGCAAGATAAAGAACTATTTCAACTACTGGGTCATCTTTGTCTTCTCCAACGTCGATCTGAAACAGATACGGTGGCAAACAGATTAATAAAGAGCAATTAAAATTAATTATAACAAGTATTCTCACCTTAATTAATTATAGAACGTAACATTCCAAAGTTTACAGGTGTGAAAGGTAAACCAACTCCAGGAGGAATACTGTAGCAGAGAATTTCTTATTTTGGTGGAATTCAAATAAATATCCAGTTGTTCTCACTCATGGGTTGAAAATTAATTGCATGATGTTACAAGGCGAATACGAAACAGCAAATCAAGAATATAATTCAGGAAAGACCACACCCTTGTAGACTTGGGCTGTTTCAGTATGACCAAACTGCACATTAATTCTCTCTCATTTATTNATGCTTGATTAATTATATCTGAATAATTTCTCATAAGATTTCAGTTTACAGGAACATTAGAAGAACTCAGGATACCATTAAATTATGAAATTATGGAGCCATTAGTTGTATTAGTCCTCAGTTCTCCCAGAAAGTCGATGTGCCCATGGTTCTAAAGAAAGCATGAAAGTGCCCTTGTTTCATTGCGAATGAAGGCAGTGTGCTGAAAAAAGAATTTATGACAATGAAATGGTATGTAACAATATCAGTTAAAAATAGTAAATGATATCTGTAGATAACTTCAATTTCTTAGATATTTGTAACTTGTTTTAATAGACAACTTTTAAACAACGTTTCAGAAATGGCAGAACAGCTCTTTCCATTAGTGTGCATGTTACTGATTTATTTGGTTTAAAAATGATAATTTATTACTTTTTCTTGCCGGTTTGTATGTAGATTGTCCCACAAATGACGAGGGATTGCAGTTAATTTTGATGCTACTGAAGCAACCGATGCTATTGATGTCTGCACCTTGCAACATTATGCAGTTAATTTTTGCCATAACAATGAGAGGCAGTTGGAAATTAATTAATTTGGAAGCGACTGGAACAACAAATTATCTGCACTTTCTACAATTAATTAAGGTGAGAATGCATGACTTCATTAATATCAATTAGTCCTTATTATTCTGTTATTGAATATTTGTTAAAATTTATCTATCGTCAACAGTATAAATTGAGGTTATTGTGCATCTATATCTCTGACAGATAGTTATTTCCCACAGAATAAATTGACATTTATCATTGATCTATCTATGGAGTTTATCTATCTATGGATTTTCTATTTAACATTTTTCTATTGTCTGCATCGTAAATTGACGTGATATTTGACACTTATCTATGTCGCGTTCTATGGTTGTGATGTAAAATGGCGTAATGTTTATCATTTTATTATTCAACTATTTTACTTGCTGTTTGATGCGTTTTCATTTGTGTTTCTTAATTATGAGTGTAATTAATATGTGTTTTTGTCCATTTCTGCAGGTTATACAATAAATGAGAGGATTAATGTGCAGTTTGGTTATACTGAAACAGCCCAAGTCTACAAGGGTGTGGTCTTTCCTGGATTATATTCTTGATTTGCTGTTTCGTCTTCGCCTTGTAACATCATGCAGTTAATTTTCAACCCATGAGCGAGAGCAACTGGATATTTATTTGAATTCCACCGAAATAAGAAATTCTCTGCTACAGTATCCTTTCTGGAGTTGGTTTACTTTTCGCACCTGTACACTTTGGAATGTTACGTGCTATAATTAATTAAGGTGAGAATACTTGATATAATTAATTTTAATTGCTCTTTATTAATCTGTTTGCCACCGTATCTGTTTCAGGTCGACGTTGGAGAAGACAAAGATGACCCAGTAGTTGAAATAGTTCTTTATCTTGCATGCTCTATCTAGTAGAATTCATTAAGTTC
>NW_020438871.1:1690297-1728604 GCF_000699045.2 Agrilus planipennis | reverse complement strand
CTCACCTTAATTAATAACAAAGTACAAATTTATTTCAAATAACAACAATACATCAATATAAACACAATATCTAAGATATAATACATTTTAACAACCTATAAGAGTTAAAAATAAAATACCTGTAAGAGAGACACAATAATCAATAAATTTCAAAGCAAATACAACAAAAAGCATCATATTATCTACATAAACTGTCATACCAACATTATTTAAAAGCAAGATAAAGGAGAAAAAAGTTTCCCTAACCCTCTGTGGCCTCCGCATCGCCCCTTATAGCCACCCTATCCACCCAAATGAATTTTAATAAACAAATATTTAATTTAATTTTAATCTAATTTTAACATTTATGCCAAAAGATCAATTTAGAAACATTTTAACTATCATTCTAAGTTACAATTACATAATATAACAGTTCATAAAGTAATAAACNATTCTCTTATAACCGAATTATTAATAACATTGATGTATAATAATTATTCGGAATTTTAAGCTTTTATAAAGTTATTAGGTAACTAACTAACTACAATTTGTAGTTATTTTGTACCAAAAGATGACATAATATGTACTTTGTATACGTATACATAATGCAGTCAATTAATTGCATTCTGTTATTTAAAGAAAACCAAAAGATGACATAAATGACATAGACTATTGCTCATATCACAAAAGAAAAATACCAATTTATTCTGTGGAAAACAGAAACTGTGAAAAGAAATATCGTTGCACGACGAACTCAAGTTATACTGTTAACGATTAATAATTGTTAGAAGAAATGTCACAACAGATTAAAAAAAAAGCAATTATTTTAATGAAGTCATGCATTCTCACCTTAATTAATTGTAGAAGGTGGTGTCCTAAAGTCTACCAATGTGCTGAGCAAACCAAATCTGGAACGGATATCCCTGCAGACAATTTGTTGTTTCAGTGTAATTCAAATAGCCAGTTGCTCTCATTCAAGGGTTAAATTTTCACTGCCTGATGTTGTAAGGCGAAGATGAAAACAGCAAATGAAGAATACAGTCCACGAAAAACAACATCCATGTAGACATTGACTATTTCAACAAGACCAAATTGAAGTTTAATTCGGCCTCATTTATTAGTAATAATTTGTATACAATACATAAAAAAATACTACTATTTTTCATTGATATTACTAAAACGTGTGCCCTATTGATGAACCGTAGATAATATGATCATAGAAATACCATTGAAAAATTTAGTATATTTGTAATCATTACTAATAAATAATATAAAGATAAACTCCGCTTACCATAATGTTTCAGTCTTCAAACACAAATGGTACGCAATCAACTGGCGTCAATTAAATTATCATATCTTCAGTAGTTTTTGAATTGACATTTCATTTCCACCTACACCGGAAACAATTTTTCTTTTATTTAACAAAGTAATACAAGTATAATTATTCTACTTACATATTTAGAACACGCAAACGAGGCACAACTTATTGATGAAGTTTGAATTACTAGATTATTTATATCGGGTGCCAGTTTCATACGACTCGTGTACACCATAGAAAACAAGTACACTGGTATAGATGTTTATATACTCTATATACCGGAAAGACTGGCATATATCATAGACATGCAAATAGCTAGATTTAAAAATGGTAAATACAGTCATAGATAGAAGTTATGTTCATAGATAAGGTCATATGTTCGTCTATAGACATGAAAAAAAGTGTCTCCTGTATAGTACGTCTTTTTAAATTTTTAAAAGAATGATCCGGAATCTGCACGTAAATTAATAGATATACTATTTAGTAAAGATAGTTAAATCACTTCTCGGTCCATATTCCTGTAAATAAAAGGAAGGATATGACAACGATAACATTCATTATATTCATTAGTCCTATTTTCCTACCGTCACCATTCGCTGTTTTTATTTTAGTCAGACAATGTATTTTAATTTTAATCAATACAGGAGTCTTAACCGTTATTGATCAGATTAAGAGTACAATTGAATGAATATGTAAACATTTTAAAATAATGAAGAGATAATTTAATTAATAATTTAAATAGCAATTAATAGTAGTTAATTTTTTATGATCTTTTAGATTGACTTTTTAATCGTATATATGAGGTGCTAACATTAGGCGGATGTCTTACTTTTAACGTTTCATTTCGCGGTCTGCTGAAAATACAATCTGACGCTCCAAAAATTACATAGTATTCAAAATTTTCGATTATTGTATCAGGGGAGCATTAGTTGGGTTTGATATTTTTTTTACGCAATTAAATTCTCACTTATTCATCTATTTATTGCTAAGATGAGTAACAGTTTGAAGTTTACTTTGGCTTGGTGTTTAAAACTTAACCATGGTGTCCAAGGGTAGTAGCACCACTACGTACCGTGAGCGATAAACCTATAATTTATGACTACTCCCCTGCTGTTCATGAAGCAAGTTGACGTAAATAAAAATTTATTACCTTTCACACATGTACAAGTATGTTTCTACTTATAGAAACATATTTCTGCATAACTTTTCACTTATATGGGGAAATATAAAATTTTCATTTGTACAATAACATATTTATATATTTTCACCAAAACATATTTGAATGCGAAATTATTATTAAACAAAGAAATGCATTTTTAGAGTCACTTTTAAACAAGTTAATTACAAAATTCAACAAACTGCTGGAAATGGTACCTATGTAAATCGGCTTTTCGCGGAAGGTGCAATATAATGAACTGTTTTTCAACCACAAAAGCAATATCATCACCGTTTGTTTGAATACATTATGGTATTTAATTCGGTATAAAGCTTTTCAACTTTATCGTGACAGGGTTCAATACTAAACGCCTTTTGTTACCTGTTTCATTTTGTCAACCGCTGCGTTAGTTAGCTTGGTGTACCTACTTCTGCACTGCACCAAACACATAATTGTCCTTGTATGCCCTCCTGTTATATTAAGTTCCTGAATAGAACACTACAAAATATTTAACCTTTTAATTTGATGATACGGAGAAAAACGATTAGAATGACTGATATAAAAATTTTCTTTTGCTACTGTCGGCTACACCTATTTAAACGAAAAGCACTCACAAATATTCGACGTCTATATAATATTTCATATTCATATTTCTTCAATTCGACGTCCACAATTTTGCTGTGTATCGAAATTGAAATAAAGACATCATACCGCATCTAATGCCAAACGAGTAAAACAACACAAGTTTAAACTTAAAAATTTGCTCCCAAATCCTTGATACATAAATTGTTTTGTTATTTTCTTTAAGTACATACTATGTAGAGAAATATGTAAATTTCGTAGTTTAAATCGACTTAGTATTGGAAATGAAATAAAAATGCCGTAGAGCATACAATTTTGAGCATCACATTTAAGTGAATAAGACTAATATGTAAAATAAATTAATTAAAACCCCATTAACATTATGTATGTTTAAAAATTTGAAGAATTCAAAACAGACGTATGTATCACGTTTTACGCACCATTGGTTTTTAATAAACAGATGTAACTGTAAAGGAAGGAAGTGGAATCGACAAGAAAACACGAAACTTATAATTTTCTTTATTCAATTCCATTTTCTTTCATAAATGTTAAGTATATACTTTAAGTGTCTGCTTTTAAAATAACATCCTTTTAGCACGCCTCGACATGTTGTTAAACAACGTGTATATACCTGGAATAGCATCCTTTTTATCATTATATATATAATATTATATATAATACCGTTCCGAACTTAATCTACAAAATTTTTAACCTAGTAAATGCATTACATTTCAATATCTTGATTATTGGAGTTTATATAACATTTAAGGGATACAAAATTTCAAAAACTTAACAGGAACATTCAACAAAAACAAGTTACATTTACAATGAATGGTCTCACTTACACAGTAAACACTTCAACAACTATTTTAGTTTGAAGAAGTAAACTTTTAATAAACGACAGAAACACTTATGTATTAGTAATAAAAAAATGAACACAACAGGTATAATAAATATAATAGGAATGATTAAACAACCTCAGTAATAATAAAAGCTAAAGTAAGGAAAGCACTGATTAAATCAGAAAGCTGCGCGCTTAGGTAAAATAAATGGTAACTTTAAGGGCAACATTTTTAACACTAATAATAACACATTCGTAATTATGCATAATATTGACTTTCATAAATAATAAGCATCCTTATAAAAATTGGGTGATATCGTGATATGTTTCGATGATGTAACTTTTCTTTCACGACAAAATAATTGTATCTGAAGATAGTAATAAAATATATATATATGTATGTATACCTAGCTTTAAATAAACTCAAAGACTGTTATTCTACTTCCGCACTCCTGTATAATTTATACATACATATAAATAAAATGTCTGTCTATCTGTCTACAAAACACCCACAAGGAATACATTACAATTTTATTAGAGATATCAGATAAATTATCTACACTACCTTTCGAGATGCTTATTTTATATTTTTGATACTCACGGCAGTAGAATACCAGTCAAAGGATATAAAAATGCAATATTTATATTAGCTTCATTTTTGATTTCGTTACCATTCAATCAAATATTACATTAATTTATTAATCTTGGTGGAATTTAAATATTTAGGCAAATAAAAGAATAAGTTTGACGATCTCTCTTAACGAAGTACTACAATGTCCATAATTATTTTTGATTTTCAAAAGGAACACGTACAATCGACCATTTTTAGGATAAAGTTTAACTAGTAATTTGTAATCGATGTATAGTATCTTGAAATTACAACGAAATATAGTCGGTTAGTTAGGTTTTTGAAGGCGATTCAAACCGATGCGAATTAATATGGACGGGCGAAGTTTATTACTCAACAAAGGGCTCTATCATTTTGCCAATTCGTCCAAGAAAATTTCTAACAAAAGACTGATGATTACGAAATAATTAGACATATTTTACCAAGAGAGAATGAAGAGTCAACGGGGCTCTGTTTTCATCGAAAATAAACATTTTAATTACTGGGTATTTTTATTTTTGGTATAATAGTAAACAAATGCGTTCATTTAGAATAAATTATAAAATTAAAAAAAAAAGACCCCAGCGCTTTATTTGCCATACGTCTTTATTGTTGTTTGTTCCCTATATAATTGACTGATTTGAAGTCACTAAGTGATTTGTGTATTAACAAATTGTGTTCGAAGTTAGAAATTTTTTGTTCTCGACATTAAATATCGGAAATAACGGAAATACTTAGGAGCCTAAAAGTTTCAGAAATTGTTACTCATAATTACATTAAGAAGTACTTTCAGCAAGATCGATTTTTAACTTTTTGAGTAAGAAATGTCCGACTTATTTGCACCTTACTTGAAAAATGTGCAATTTTTTTTGTAAAAAAATTAAATCATTGAAATTAATGTAAGCCAGAAAATTTAAAAAAAGTATTGATTTCTGCTGATCACTCCTTACGCGGTGTATAAAACACTATTTTTTTTAACACTATAAATTTTTGTTTTGGAAAATCTTCGTCTTAAAAAGCACTTCAAAGTTACATTAGGGCGGATCAATCAATATTTTTCAAAAACTAATGGTATTTGAAATCTGAATAGTTTTTTAACTTTTCCCGCTTAGTTTAATTTTTTTTACAATTAAGATTATAAAAATCGAAAAATATTACTCAAATTTGTTGAAATTTGGACTACTTTTTAATATTATTATAAGCAACGATCTCTGAAAATTTAAGGCTTCTGGGTACGAACTTTGTACCCAAAATATTTAAAGGCACAAAAAAAACATTTTTCTAACTTTGAACACAATTTGTTATTAACAAAAACATTTACCGACTTCAAACCAGGCCGTTTTGCAGACAATTAATTACAGAGGGAACAAGAATCAATAAAGACGTATATGACAAAAAAAAAGAACTGGAGAGAGGAGATATTTCGCAAAATGTAAAAAAGTCCTTTTTCTCAAATTCTGAATTGGCGCGTGTATTTATTATTTCACCAAAAATAAAAATGTGTCACAAAAGCTTGTCGACATTATAGAAGACATTAATTATAGTAATTACGAGCTCAAATCAGGGAATTTTGTACTCTTCAATTATTAGACATTAATATGATAAACGATACCAGAATCCGTAGTATTTATGAAAATTCTCTTCAGTGGAATAAACAAAAGGCAACGGTATGAAGTCATAGTCAAAGCATATAAACACGAAAATTCAGGACAAACTCATCGGCCTGCGGATATTCTTTAAACATTTAATTGACTATCACGGTAAACGGTAACAAAGAATCTCGTATTTTTATATACGTTTATATGTTGTATATATTTATTAATATACACGAAAACAAACGAATGTAATGTACACAACCCATCTGAACAACAGCATTTTACATATTTAAATACATCCAACTGACAATGTGTCACTTCAAACGAACCACGAAACGACTGCTTTTGATATGACTTGTTATAAGTATATAAAAGAGTTCAACTTTATTCTCAACTAAAAATTTAAAACGTTTCTTTTCCGTAAATCTGCATAATATTGCCAGTACAGCTATGGAAACTGTCGAAAGCTAATAGAGTACGAATTTAAGGGACGGTGGCGAACTCATAGCAAAATATAATTAATTGAACGATTGGGAAATATTCCATAATATATGTTAATAAGGTAGTTGTAGTACAGGTTGAGAAAAACCAGAACTAGAACTAATGATAAATTGAGTGAAAATTCGAACTAAATCCACATGAAAATAAATTATTGTGAAGAGCAATCAGAAAATCATTCTCATTCATACAATCACTATCGATTACATACAGATACTATTCGATATTGGGTGTTTTGGACTGTTGTAACTTCGTTATCAGAGTGTCAAACGCTTTAGTACCTTTTTAGTGTAATAATAATTAATTTTGAAAATGACATCGTTTTAGATATACATAAGTAAAAAAAAAAAAGAAAAATAAGACGCATTTTTACGACGTACTGTTAAATTTAATTTAGGACTTAAATTTATAAACGTTATGTATATTTGTACAACCACATGAGGGCAAATGTAAGTGTATATATATGTATCTGTTTAAACCCTTACAATTTAAACACTTAACACGGTGTAATTACACATTTTCTGTATGTGCTTCAACACGGATGAGTGCATTTTGCTTGCATTATATTGCATAGCAGAACATATTTTTTGTTTTTAATAATATCTTTGTTCAACATCACCATCATTATTAATTATTATTATGGCTTAGGTATTTATATTTTATACATTAAATAATAACACCCACTTGGGTAAATTATAACTAATAATTACAACATAATATTCGCATACACGGGCTAATATATTAATTTGTGTATGAATTTATTATGCCCGATAGCCTATATAGGTACACTTATCTTTATATATACTGCAGTATACTTAGTCTTGTATCAAAACTCCTGTGCTTTTTATCATACAAAAACGCAGCTTTCGAAACCACAGCTTTTTTTTTTAAATGCCAACACTTTTTATTTACCACGATCATAATTTTTGTAAATAAATATTAAACTGGATAAGCTCAATAAAATATTCACTTTACTCGACAGCGATTGACGTTGTTTCTCCTTAAAGACGAACTTGTTTTATATTTATTTAGATCTAAACGGAAGCTAAATACTGAATAGATTCATTCGAACATTACTTACATTTATCAATGAGGGTCACTTTAAGTCCCTATTACACAGCGCGTGGATTGCCGATCCACGCTCGGTGTAACGTGTTAGTCGCGATTTGGAAAGGGGAAGGCCCGTCCTAGCATGTTTTGTGACTCTTCTTCACGGCGCGTGGAATGCCGATCCATGCCGCGTAACGGGGTTGTCGCGATCTAGACCGGGACGCCCCGTCCTAACACGTTCTGTGACTCTTTTCCACGGCGCGTTGACATTGGGCGCGTGGAGTAGCGATCCCCGCCCTGTGTAAGGAGCGAGAGGGACCGTCCTAGCACTTTCTGTAATTCCTTTCGTCGAAGCGCAGGTGGCGCGCGCGTGGAATACCGATTTATGCCAAATAACGGGTTCGTCGGCAATCTAGACCGGGATGTCCTGTCCTAGCACGTTCTATGACTCCTTTCTACGGTACGTCGGCAGCGCGTGCGTGAAATGCCGATCCACCGCGGTGTAACGGGTTCGTCACGATCTGGAGCGAGAAGGCATGTGTTGTGACTCCTTTCCACAGCGCGTGGAATGTCGATCCACGCTCCGTGTAATGGGTTCGGCGCGACATCGAGCGGGAAAGGACGTCTTGATGCGTTCTTTCGCGAGCACCGGCGGTAAACGTTATAAATACATATAACATATAATGTAAAAAAAGTTTTTTTATATATTATTTAATCTTTGTATATGCATTACATAATTTTACGGTATCTATTGTATGTTTATGCAAACTGAGTAAGTTATTTGACCATAGGTGCGTTTCTTTGACATTTATCAACAGTGCTCGGGAAAGAGAGTGCCAAGAGGTTTCGCCACGCTTAAGCTACGCCGACCACATTACATGGAGCGTGGATCAGCGTTCCACGCGCTAGTTAATGGTTGAGCATACGCCGTACACGTCGAGTTAGGATTGCCACAACACACAACTTGTAAATGTATAACAATTTTTTAAGTTGACTGTAGGGAAGATAAGAATATTGTTCTCGAGTATAACGAATATTTTGGTTAAAAGATTCCAGCTTTTCTTTGCTACATATATACTTCATGTATTTAATCAAGTATTGACATTAAAAAAAAAAAATTGGACTGTGGTGTATATCATAAATCTATCTACCTACCTATCTACTTAGTTACCTAAATACGCATCGTTTACCTACTTCGTTTGTATCTTTTATTAAAACATACCGAGTCGCTCCGAAACTAAAACTAAAAATGTAATCGTTCGAAAAACAAAAAAAAAATTAAAACGCTTAACTAAAACTTCGTTAACCATTTTTTGGTAAGTACATGACCGTTTTCTTTTTGAATAATCATGTAAAGTAATTATTCTTGTATCAAGTTTTTGTAATTTATCCGGAAAAATGCTTCTAATACTTTATTATTCGAAATCTTACGATAGGAAGTACAAATTTAGAGAAAGCAATAAAATATTTTCCAAGAACCAAAGTCAAGAAAGAGATTGTTGTGTTTCTTAATAATTTCGCTTGAATTAAAAGGGTAACTACAGCAGATTTTTGTTTAAAAAAAATAAAATAGGTAATATCTTCGGAAACTTTTGATCAGCAGTTCTATTGGATGCTGTCTATAAATTTCATTTCTCACTGTTGCATCTTTATAACTTTACCGTACCAAAAATCACAAAATATGCACGAACGCCATTTTTTTTTATATATATACAAGAAATATTACATTCGTTAGTGACTTATGTCATAAAGACATAATATGTATGCAATTCGCAATTAAATCTGCTGATTCTCTATACAATCTGCAATAATTAATTATTGAACATCGAGAAAAACATCGAACTTCAAAAATACACGTACAATAAAAACACGATGATAAAATTTTCCGTTAATAGGTACACCAAGGAAATTGAATGAGATGTGTAACCTGTCTCAGCCCTAGAACAAAGTATTCACCTGTTTAATTAATCAGTAAAAGTACCTAACAAAGAAGACCGAGGCACGGAAGAGAAATTTCTGTTTGGTTTTGCTCGAAAAGCCGTTTCTAAAAAGATTGACAATCTATTGTTTAATAAGGCGTACTGGTCTGTTAAGAATATTCTGATTTTCTAGTTTATTTAAAGGCATTAACAAACAATTGCGCTTTAATTAATGACGATATTGACGAACTTGTTAATTTCAAAGCGTCTAAAAAATACTGTGACTATTCTTTTAAAAACAAAAACAATTACGGAGAAATTATTTGTCAATCGCGTACTAAATAAAGGTGAAGACGACATTTATTCTTTCTCATAGAGTTTATCTCTTTTACACGAGAATAGAGGAAAACTGATACACCGTTCGTACTTCTTTATTTGCTTTTTTTTCTAAATTCACCTTTATTTTTCTACTCGAGAAAAGTTCGGGATGATGTTAAATTGCAAAAATATAATTTGTTGTTTATGGCAGTAAAGTTTTGAAGGAATCATACAGAACTTTTTTAAAAGGTAGAAGAACTAACTCGTAAAATATAATGAAACATAGTCAATAAAACCGGTAAGTGATGCGAACGAACAAAAAATTGGTTAAGAAACAGCAAAATTCTGTGTTAAGTGTTTTAAAAAAATCCTACACATACATAAGTATATATAGAGCTTTAAACACGTTACACATTCCCCTAAAACGTCGAAGGAACAGTAGCCAACAATTCGATAATTACAACTTTAAGATTTTTAATACGAACATACAAACGTAATTGAAATTTTTCTTATCTCGAGCAACATATAGACACCATATTTAAAAATTTAATTTCTTACATCTAAAACTGTAATAACACACAGCATCATTGAACTATATATATATAACATGTATATGTGTACATATACACACACATAAAAGAAAAAACGTTAGAAAAATGCTGATTGTTCGAAAAATCGAGTTGGTGCCGGAAAATATGCACCAATTCTCGATAATGCTGGTTCTTTAATAATGGTGGTTGACAAACCGAGTCCATCAAGCCAACATGCCTGAAGATAACCATTCGTCATCTGCTAACTGTTAACACACACCATCATAACAATCTTGGTTTTTATATGGTATCGTCATCGACATGCAATACCTGTTGTGTGGTAGCTATATAAACTGTCCCAAAGTAAATACAGAGAGAGAAAAAAAAAAATCAAAAATAGAGATGAAGGGACAGAGAGCTAGCGTGAACGAGCTAAAGGAATCGGAATGGCCGCAACAGCGCGGTGCAGGAGCTTCACAACACTCACATTCTTTCATTCTAATAAAATAATACATTTTTGGTATAAGTATGTATGCACTAGGGCTGCGCAAATTATCCGATTATTTTTACTTTTTAAATCAAATTGTTCATAAAGGAAATACTTAATAATCACATAAAGATAATAATATATTTTCTGATTGAAGGTCCCTGCAAACTTTTCTGAAAAGGTTTATTTCTATAATCCATGGTCTAATAAAAACGCTTCTGTTTCTGCCATTTTGTTTGCTATCAAAAAAATATTTGCTGTTAATTCGTCTAGAAAATTTATTATCTTTATGTGGCTATCTTTGGTTGTGATTTTTACGGTTGCGCTTAGGGTTACGGTTAAGGTCAACCTTAAGCCTCTGTTACACTGCGCGTGGATTGCCAATTCACGCTCCAGGTAACGTGTTCGCGAGCTTTTTCACGGTGGCAGCGCGCGCGTGGAATATCGATCTACGCTCAACGCGCCGTGTAATATGACCTTTACAGTTACGTTTAAAATAACGTTCTGTAATGGTTAGATAATAAATTCTGTAAAGCAAAAACACAAATTCTAAACCAAAATAAAAATAATGTGTAACACTTCTATAAACCAAATGCAGTGGGTACCAAAATAGTAAATTAAAAAAGTCAAAAGTCAATTTATAGTAACCACAACCGCTGTAATACTGGTTCTTATTTCCCTAATGATAACTTGATTAATAAATTATTGCGACTAATTTAAATAATTGATTATTTCGATTAGCCGATTGTTCCGATTAGTCGAAATAATCGTTTATTTTCTTACAGTCGATAATGAACTGTTAAATTTAATAACCGTCCAGGCTATGTACGTTATGTGTAACATCGTATATGCTTTCCAGGGCTTTGAATCACTTCACTCAACAAATAATTGATTAATGAAATTAACGACAATTATATAGGGTGTCCCAGTTATAATAATTAATATTTATACCACAGATTCCTACGGACATTTGGAACATAAAATGTTATAACACTTTTGACTTTTGAAACAAAATAAAAAATTAAAAAATTATAAGAGTTTCGATGCCGACCCTGCACAATCGCAAATTAATTACGATTGCCAGCTGATCGTAGAAAAATTCACCTTCGGTAGGTCGGAATCAGCTGGTTTTTGGGGTGATGTTATTGTTTATGTTTGGTATTAAGTTACGGATCAGCCGAAGAAAATGCACTCGCGTTAAGGTCCATTAGATGACTGAAACACGTTAGAAAAACTATGTACCTATCACAATCGAAAATCCCGTGATCGTAAACTGAAGTGGACCTAATGTAGTCCATGACGACGAGTATTATGTTATTTTAAATACAAAAGAAATTTTAACAACAACGGAATAGTTAGAAGCGGTGCACAAACAACCCTCACCACCCAGCGTTTGCTAAAGATTTGTAACAACGTACTAGTGTACGATAACAAATGTATGTGTTATGGTTGTAAAAGTTGAGACAAGATGCAGACCTACTTTGACCATTCACATGTGTTAAACGTTACTTTTGCCTGGCAGGGCTCATTAACCCCACGTGGGGTAATACAAGGGTGTGTCCAGAAGGACCAATTTTGGTTATTTTGTTTTCATTAAATGTAAAAAGCTAAGTATTGATATAACCTCGTATAATTACACTGCTGGAAGTAACTCGAAAACAAGGCACATAATGTTGTAGATTCTAACAGGTTGTTCAGTTCACTTTGGATTGTTGTGGAATTTACTTGTTTGTTAGTGTTAGTTTATTTATTTAGTGGTCATTTCATAAAAGACTATTACAATAAGGACAATTAGTAGTGTGATAGTGCATTCTAGTACGGTTCTTATTCAACCGTCAGTAGGTGGTGAGTTACATTATCAATGCCTATCGGATAATTCGAAATATTCCCGGTATCTGGGCCAAAATTCGCAGCAACTGGGTACGTCGCTGTCAGTGTTGCATTGAAGCGAATGGCGGACAATTTAAACATTTTTTAAAAAAGGTACGTATTTCTTTTTCACTTTTACCTTTTTTTTACAAGGTGGAAGTGCATTCGGCTTCTTCCCGGTAGGTACTTGTTACAATCACACTAGATCAGCTGAGCGACGTTAGTCGCCTAGATCCAGGCCCGTAATGAAACAAATTGTACGTTCAAATTTACAAAGTCGATTTGCGAGCTCAATTGTCACTGGATTGAAAAATTGTATAACACTTTTTTGTTGTATTTTGTGTCAGGAAGCCATGGTTTCTTTTTTAATTATTATAACTGGGAGACCCTGTATATGAATCTTTAGTGCATAATGTGAATTTTACTATAGACCACTCAATTTTGCTATTTAACATCATCTACACTACAATTCCGTTTATAATTGACAATCTAGCTCGACATTATAACAATGTATAGATCTGGACAGTCTATTCGTAAAATTCGCACCATCCACACAAATATTCATATTTATATCAGAGAACTTCATATTGGGACGTTTCGACGAATAATAACAGAACGGATATGATGTGTACTTACTTGTTATTATTTTTTTTAATTATTTGTTTGGTACTTGAAACATTATCACCTACTAATTAGTTAAATAAAACAGAAAAGAAAACACTTGGTGTATGTTTCATACATTCGTTTAGACTTTTAAAAGTCGAAACAATGTTCAGATCAGAATAAATTTACGAATTATGAAATATACACCAAGCCCTTTTTTTTATTTTATTGAACTAAAATTTAATTAATTTGATGTTATTCTTAGCATCACCAATAATTTAAACTTCTAAATTTTGAAGTCATTCAACCTTTATTCATTAATATGTATGTATAGCGAAAAGGTTTTTATGGGCAAAGAAAACTATTTTGAAAACCTATTTGCTTCGTGAAATTGTTAAAATTTGCACAACAATTTCGCTAAAATGTTGCAAACGCAAGAACAATCTTTTCGTTGTAATTCACCCTATTTTATCAATCAATTATTTGTCTATTATCAATTAAACTTAATTAATTATGAATCAACAAAAATTTCGATTTGTGATCGTACAGCCCTAACCATATACAATGCACGTTTATTTAAAATGTAGCCAGCGATTTTCTTGTCTTGGTTATAACTATAGACAATATATAATTAACTGATGAATCCTGCATGAGAGAAAAGTTGAAATTTGGCACAAACAACCCGCGAAAATTATATATAACAAATATACCTTAGTGTTATCTACTAAAATATCACTAGGTCGAGTTGGTTGTAATTGCGTAACGTATTTCATTGAGCCTGAAATAGAAAAAAAATTGTAATCGTATCTCCACTCGTACACTTCTACACAGCCATCTATCTCTAAATAACCACATTTTCTACTACTAAACTTTAAGCGCATTATCATTCAGCAAAAATGTACAACTGAACCAACGAGACGTGACCCCTCAGATTGTAATGCCTACATATGCGCATTGGACGATGGTTATTCTGTGTTAAAGTGAAATATTTAAGTTCAGCTTTTCTTGGAGCGAAGACCTCGACGTACACAACTGGACTATAATTTTCACATTCATTTAACAAAAAAAAAAACACAATATGCCTATGTCGAATACGGTTCTTGTTGATCATCTGCGCCGCAAGTAAGGGGTCACCTCTCGATGGTTCAGCTGTACATTTTATTACACATATCTGACTTTAAACCATTTTTAAACTAAATTTGAAAGTAACGTGCAATTATTACAAAAAGTTAATTAAAGGATAACATATAGTATTTGTCTACTTGCTACGGTTTATTCTTTCAAGTATTTACCTCCTATAAGGCTAATTCATTACTTTATGTAAAATGTATTTGTAAGGCAGTAAAAGTTTAAATTTTATTCTAACGATAGAACAATTTTTTCTTTCGTGTATTTCAACGAAAAGATGCAAATCCATACATGCATGTGACTACGGAACTGTTCGCAAAGTTTAAATACACGTAAATGAACAAAAGAAGATCGGAAACAACGTGGCGTGTGGGTCGACTAAATCTCATCGTATGGACTTCCCAGAAAATGACAAAGCAAGGAACTTGTCTATAGACCGACGGCAGGTCATTTCCTATGACAAAGGTTACCAATTTGCAACAACGTAGGTGCATACCCTGTTTTCCAGTAGTAAATACTACTCTTGTGACAGAAAATTTAGATATTCTTATGTTCAAATAGACGTATTATCGTATTTACGTATACTTTATTAAACATTTCCCTTTGTATTATTGTATTTATATTCAAGCTCTGTAGATATACTTTGTTTAGTTTCTCTAGCGATGTGACCTTTAGTTTGACCGGCGCAAAGTAGAAAAGAACAGCACTAGGCCAGAAAAGAAAGGAGACAACCCTCGGCCAAATTCTTAACCGGTGAGGAGCGTATAATCCGTATAGTACTGCACGGAAAAATTGACCATTTTATCAACTAAAATTGCATTGCTCAAATGTGCTTTTATTGGTACCAATTACTACTGAAAATATCAATATTAATGTTTGTTTATATTTGAAGACATATTAAAGGCTTTAACGCTTGTTTTCGACTCGCACTACTATCATGATTGAACAAAACTTTTGGCAGGTACTGTATGAAAAAGTATGTTTAATGAACAATAGTCGAGAATATAATGAGCTTTTTTCTCCCTACCTACGATTTTGCCAGTGTGCATCCAAGACATCGGAAGGGGAACATCGCTAGAGAAAGTAAATGAAGTATACCTGTAACAACTGAACCGAGCGAGATAATTGTTTCAATACTGCAACCGTTTCACCTGAGATATCTGTATGTGATGATTCGACGGTTGGTATAATATCAGTTAATGGTTTTAAATTTAACTTCCGCAGAATGAGCGATTTTCTTATCCAGAAAGGTATAGTTATAGAGATATTCTTTGATACAAAAGAAGTCAAATGTTGAATGGGTTTAACAAATGAAATTTTGCAATAATGTAACATGTAAATTTCAAAAAAAGTAGTAAACGCTTCCAAAGATAACCCATTAAGTGGGCGTAAGAATAAGCAGTCGGCTTATTGTTAATTATTTGCAAACTAAGTGAAGTGTACGTCTTATAATAAATATACATGTTAATGGAGTTTCTTTGTTCAGGACTTATTTTATATTAAGTTTACGCAAAAGATAAATAGATTGCTCGTTTATATGACTAAGAACAATTAATGAACAGTGATAACTGCATTAGAATGTAAATGTTCTCTTCAACTACAGAATAAACTTCAAACTTTTCGCATAATTCAGTTCAAACATGAAATTCTCATTCTAGGTGTACTTATGGATTGCGTTATTAGTGTGTTAAAAATCCCTGTTTACGTATCAAGCTCTTTTAATACATAGATAATCTTTTTGTTTTCAACGATTAACTGTTCGAAAACTAGTTTAGTATACTTTAATATACGATGACTTATTTCCTCTTTCTTTGTGAAACAAAGAATTGTGCATTTAATTTGAAATCGTTTGACGCAGTTTTATAAAGCGATATATCTATCCTACCTTCATTTTACAGGTCAAAGGCTCTGCGAAATTAATCGTGATCGATAAAAAGCATTTCACAAAACAGTCCTGCACTTTAAACAAAACGCGATTCTCACTTCTATTTCTGACGAAAACCCGTCAATAATGTTTTATAGGTACCACCCATGAGTGGAATTGTATTTCTGCGACTTAATTATTGAACTGGTCCGCGTGAGCTCGGCAGGTACTAGTGCTGGGCAAAAATATCGACATATCAATAGTTATCGATAGTTATCACTATATCAATAGTTATATTGTCAATGAATATGTATGGATTTATCGATATACTGATATACTTCGTTTACTTTCTGTAGCGATGTGACCTTCAGTTTGACCGGCGCAAAGTAGAAAAGAACAGCACTAGGCCAGAAAAGAAAGGAGACAACCCTCGGCCAAACTCTTAACCGGTGAGGAGCGTATAATCCGTATAGTACTGCACGGAAAAATTGACCATTTTATCAACTAAAATTGCATTGCTCAAATGTAATGTCTCAAGATCGTTTACAGTTCTATCGATTCTTTCCGATGAAAAAATTTTTTTTTATCAAAAATCGATAAAATTCTATGAGAAGTTTACAGACACTAGTAGCTTCCGCGAACGATACATCCAAAATTCCCGATTGATTTCATCATGAGCCACCATTACTACTGCCTACACTATATCGTAATGTACGAAGTAGATGTAGAAATTATTGTTTAAATAAAAACCGTACGTGGTAGGTATCTATCGCCTGACACGGTGGAATTATTTTGACAAATTGTGGTTGTTAACTGAGAACAGTTGTTTGCATGAATGCTTTAATTACACGGCATTTAAAGGTGTGTATTATGTTAAGCGTAAAATTTACTTGAACCCTGCTGCAAGAGCTTATAACGGTACCATTGGGAATAAATTGGAGGCTATTCAGAAACTTTCGGATGCAAGATAAAAGTGTGTCGATTCGATTACAAATGCAAGCCCCCGGAAATTGGTACAAATTACTGGAAAACAACTTGGTTTGTTTCAATTCCCAAACGAACGTCATGTAAAGTTGTTTTAGCGAGAGGGCGAATTCTACCTACTGTTTCACCTCTATCCAAATACCTTTTTTATAATTGAAATTGCTACGTTAGGTACCTACCTATATATATACCTATCTGACTTTTTCTTTTTTTTTTTTTTTAATAAAAGGATTCTAAAATTGGCAAACCTTTTAGAAATTTATCGAGCAAAATCTAGACACAAATATAGAGCATTGCTTCATCCAATTTACTTAGTGGTCATGCATGATAATTCCAACTATTTGGCAAACATGAGCAGCCACCCAAGGCAAGCAAAAGAAGCAAGAAAAAGTAAAAGATCTGTTTAAACAAATCACTCACCTGAAATTGTTGTATGGGAAATACGATCCCCGGTTGCTGAATCGTGGCTCCAGGCGTAGCTGCTATTTGTTGCGGTGTTGTTGGTAATTGCGGCTGGCCGGGGATTCCCTGCCAGGTAGCCGGTACTTGCATGCCAAGTCTGCAACAAGAACAACTGAAAATACATTTCCAAGCATTCTTAAAGCCACGATGATTGAATTAATATAATACATTTAAATAAACATGAAAATCTCTTCGATTGAAACGAGAAAATTTTTAGACCGGGCTGTCGAATGATAAAACTTTTTCTTAAACTTTTCGTTAACTAAAATCAAATAGACGAGCTGACGAACAGCGAAATGTTTGAAATATCGTAGCTCTGTCTTAAGACACTTGGACTCGTTGGAAGCCCAAATATTTACGAAAATTTCTGAAAAAGAAACTGCTCTGAAATTGCTAAAATGTCCTCTTCAACATCATCTTTGTTTTGGTATTTCTTTGTTAGTACAATTGAGATGGAGAATTACTCAAATTTAGTCAAGATATGTATAATTACAACAGACCCAGACGCGTACTTGTAAAATATACCTAGGTACAGTTCAGAGGTTTTGACCATACCCACCATACAACATCGACGACACCGTAGATCAAAGAATCTGTATCAAATTTTGCGTGAAAAGCAAAATTAATGCGCGGACGCATTCCGAAGGTTGACTGTGGAATATGGTGAAGTTACCGTGAACCGAAGCAATATTTATCGGTGGTACAAAATGCTCTCAGAGGGCCTAGAAGTTGTGAACGGCGAAGAGCGTGCCGGACGCCCGAGCACGTCAACAACAGACGAAAACATTGATGAAATGATGAAAATATAGGGTTGTTCGGAAAGTCATTTCGTTTTTTTCCCGACAGAGGATTTAATTGTATTCTTTTGGACCCAACTTCACATTTAAGCCGTATAATTTTTATATGCTTTGAGAGCTCATATAGCAAGGCTTGTGTGGAAAAATTTCCAATTAATTCTACGCAGTAGTTTTTGGTTGGTGCCCTTTTAAATATGGAGAGCGATAAGCAGCATTTTCGACATATCTTACTGTTTTACTACAGAAAGGGTAAAAATGCTGTTCAAGCCAGAAAGAAATTGACTGATGTGTATGGAGAAGGTGTGTTGACAGTACGCCAGTGCCAGAACTGGTTCGCTAAATTTCGATCCGGCAATTTTGATGTCGAAGATGCACCACGTTCGGGAAGGCCGGTTGAAGCTGATAAAGACGCGATAAAGGCATTAGTTGATGTGAACCGGCGAATAACAACACGTGAGATCGGATTGAGGTTAAATTTATCAAATTCAACAGTTTATGACCACTTGAAAGGCCTGGGATTATCCTCGAAGCTCGATGTATGGGTTCCCCATGTTCTCACAGAGAGAAATCTGTGTCGCCGCATTGACGTCTGCGATTCGCTTCTCAAACGTCACGAAAATGATCCGTTTTTGAAGCGCATCATCACTGGGGACGAAAAATGGGTTGTATACAACAACGTCAAACGCAAGAGGTCATGGAGCAAAAAAGATGAACCGGCTCAAACCATTTCCAAAGCCGATATTCACCAAAAAAAGGTGATGCTGTCTGTTTGGTGGGATTTTAAAGGAATCGTTTTTTTTGAGCTTTTACCGGATAACACAACGATTAATTCGGAAGTCTACTGTCATCAGCTGGACAAACTGAATGATGCACTTCAACAGAAAAGGTCAGAACTAATCAACAGGAAAGGTGTAGTGTTTCACCAAGACAACGCGAGACCTCACACAAGTTTGGTCACTCGCCAAAAGCTTTTACAGCTTGAATGGGATACAATGCTACACCCACCATATTCTCCAGACCTGGCACCATCGGATTATTATTTGTTCCGGTCACTCCAAAATTTTTTAGACGGTAAAACCTTCACCTCAAATGAGGAGGTCAAAAACCTCCTCGATCAGTTTTTTGCCAGCAAAGACCAAAACTTTTATGAGCGTGGAATTATGCTACTACCAGAAAGATGGCAAAAGGTGTTGGACCAGAACGGTCAATATATAATTTAATAAAGTATTTGTTTATTATAAGAAAATTGTCTTTCATTTCCACAAAAAAAAAAACGAGATGACTTTCCGAACAACCCTATAGTATTGGCAATCGTCGAATCACCGTTAAAGAAGTTGCTGAGGACCTAAACATATCGATTGGCTCCTGCCATTGGATTTTTACCAATGATTTGGGAATAAGACGGATCAATTTCGACCAAAGACAGCATCGCATTAACATTGTTAAGGAATTGTTGGACTCTGTCCGAGACGACCGAAATTTGCTCGAGGGTTAGAAAATGTTTGTGAGTTTGTGAGACAGCATATCTACTTGATGTTTTGGTTGAGCGGAATTGCCTATTGAACCATTGCAGATAACTAAAGATTTTCTTATCAGTGAATAGCTTGTGATTTTTTCAATAGGATAGACCGAATGGAAAAATTATATTGATGAAGTTAATCACCCATGAGCGTACTAAACAAGATTAATCTTAGAGGAAACGGGAAGCTGTGTTCATAAGTTTGATAGAAAATTAAAGAAAAATATAAAGCGTAAAACCTACAAGAAAAAATGGAACAAGTAATGAAACTCACCCCATGTACGACTGCTGATACCCCGCGTACTGTCCATAACCGTAACCTTGTATTCCTTGGAGAAACTGTCCTTGCATCTGGGCTGCAGCAGCAGCAGTTGTGGGATAACTTTGCGGATACCAGTAACCGAGTTGCTGCCCATAAGCACTATAAGGATACTGAGTGCTAGATAACGCCTGAAAGAAAATAAAAACGTTATTAAAAGTGGAACCGTTTCTCATAAAACCATCGGTAAGTGTTTTACCTGGCTCGCAATGGGTGCGTTGTTTGGGTCACCCGATTCCTTTCCCCATGAGCATTTAACTATTTGACCGTTGATATCAGTGTTGTGGACAGCTACGATTGCATGGGTTGCAGATTCTTTTGTGGCAAATCTGGAAGCAAAAAATGTCTCAGTAGAGTAATAATTTCTAACTGCAGTTAGGTATTTGTGTTACCTGACAAACGCGTATCCCTTTTCCTTAAATACCCGAATTTCTTGAATCGTTCCAAACGGTGCAAATGTTTTCTGCATTAGTTCTTCAGTTAAACCGTTGGTGATACCACCGCAGTACACTGTACAGTTGGTGGGACTGCTCTGATTGTACACCTCGTCAAATGTCAGAGGTTTTGTATTAGCTGGAAGTAATGAAACAACTTATGCGTATTTAATAAATAAATATAATATAATATATTAAATCAATAAAAAATCATTTATATCACATTTCAACGCTGCTCATCGCGCAGCGGGTTAAACTTTTGCTCCTATCTCTAATCTTTTCGATTAAAGTTTGTGTAGGATAAGTTGAGAATTGAAAATGCATCTCATTTCATTGGATTATTTATTTTTTGATTTCTAAATTTTTTTATAGTGCTTTCTAAATAAGTCATAACTCTGAAAAAATGAAAGTGCAATTTAAATTATCCCAGTTCGTCCGTCCCTGCGTTGATACTATAGAGTAAATTGGACAGAAAAATAACGTTTCGACATCTTCGTGGTTCAATTCCAATATTATTTCGATTTAACTTCAACACTTATTTTATAAATACAGGGCGTCTCATGGTAGAGTGAAGTTTTTCAAATCAAATTAAAAAAACCAATTTTATGAAAAACATTTTTATTAAAAAGTAATATGAAATAATTTAATTAGATACATTTGTCAATTTCTTTGAATGCACTTACAGCATTTTACAGCACTTCGAATCATAGTTGACTCAATTTTATTTTATTTCTTTTATCTTTGCAATATTTCTCAGAGTATTGGCGTAACTTTGTTTACTGCAAATTGGGTAATCGCGAATGCTATGTGACTATTTTTGGTGAAATAGCTCACGAAGTTGATCCAAAATCCATAGTAATTCCTGCAGTGTGGGAAGTGGTTCCATCCTGCTGAAGCCGAGGTGCAAAACAAGTGGTAATTATTTTCCGATATGCGTTACCAGAGTAATAGTTATAGTTCTACTTTTGGCATTTTTGAAAAAAACACGGCCTGATTTTTTCATTCGCTGATAGAACATCTCATACTGCCACTTTGGGCTATGGAGTGGTGTTTGATGTTTTTGTAGTCCGCTATATCCATTTAGAGGCACTCTTCAAAGTTCAAAATCTCTCGATGACTGCCTGGTAAAAACTTTTTCGTAAATTGTGGTCATTTCCCGTTATTGTCTGACTATGTGGGTTTTATAAGGATGCAATATCAGAACACGCTTCACAATCCGCTCTACGGTTGATACGGTGACGTTTAAAGCCGCTACTCTTTTGTGTATTGGTAGAAGAGGATTTCGCGACGAACGCTAGCTGCAACTTAGTTTATTGTTTCTTCCGTTCTTGAAGTTCTGTTCGGGCCCGGACGTGGCTGATTTATGGAGGAACCTGTAGCTCGAAACTTCTGTACCCATTTACGAATCAACTTTTCGCTTGGTTCATCTCGCAAACGTCTGATGTTGTAGCGGGAACAAAATTGCTGCCGAGCGGTAACGAATGATTCTTCTTCCTTGAGAAACGGTTACATGGGCGCTATCCTAGTGCGACATCGTAACTGACGAACCCGCACGAAATATGACTATTGATGCGCCTCTTTTCCCCACTCTTTATTTTAAAAAGGTTCTTTAGAATTGGGAGTCCTGAACACCCTGTATATGTGTTACATTTTTTAATCTACAAATCTACATATAATTTTTTTTATTTCAGTTGTGTAATGTTGGTGTAAGTAGAATTAAATTTCGGATAAGAAATAGAAATGAAATGCGTACACCTGATGCGTTGGAGGTAAAAGAGGCTTTTACATTTACACGTATGCACAAATTGAAACGTTTCACCCACTGATTCTTGAATCTTGTTTCTTGTTATTCGAGTAGCTCGCTCATAAGGCAAATGCGCAATAGTGAAGAGTTCAGAGGAAGTTACTTGATTTTTCAGAGCACTTATCGTGCTGGGATATCACAGGATGGATCAAAAGGCTGCCCCGTAACCTTCCTTTAATATTCTGCTTAGTTTTCTTATTCAAAGGGCTCCCATTTCGCTAGACGTGAAATGGCTTTTTTACAGTTTTCAGCAAAGTTTATTTCTTAACTTCGCCTACACTTATACCTGTACCTTCCAAATAATGGAATAAATAATTGCTGGAAAATGTCTTCATCCAGAAAAGCCGCGCATACATAATCGATTTATGTAAGGATTTTCTAATTATTTTTCACAGAAAATCATTTGTAGTGTCTTTAAACTACCAAGTATATGCCAAAGATGTTTATGTTTTAAAATTGCAAGATTAAATTTTTATTTTACCATCACTTTAAGTTGGTACGTAATTAAAAATGCTTTCTAAAAATTAATTCACTATTATTTTTTAGTTAGAAGGTCTTCTATGAGCAAAATACTTCGTTATATTTAATATTATACTACATAAAGAAGCTATTTTTAGGGTTCAGTATGTCCGAATGAAAAACGGAACCCTTACAGGATTACTCGTGTGTCTGTCTGTCCTTGTTTTTCGTTTATATAAACGCTCATTTTGTATCTTTAAAAGGGGTACCTTTTTATTGTAATTAAATAAATAATAGGAAAAGTTGCGCGAACAGGTAATTCCCAGCGCTATTTTCAAATAGTTTGTAGATAGCGTGTACGCCGTGTAATGGAAACTTCAACCAGAGTATTAATTATACATATTCTAGGAGGCCACTGTATACCGTGAATAAAGTAAAGACTCGCTTATAGAACCAAATACACCGTAAAAAATGCCGCCCGATTGCTCATATTCTACATAAAACAAATAAGATTCAGAATACTTTTTGAGTTTCCACTATAAAAATCACTAATTTTTCGAAATTGGGAAGTTACTGAATTCAGGCTGATTTTCGAAATTCGAGTATTCACCAGATTTCGAAGTTTTAAGATCACAGGAAGCTAAAGTTGTTTGTGAATGCTGTGAATCCTATCAAAACCTTGATCCGTTCGAGAATATTGTTGACGAAAAAATTCGAAAAAAGAATAAATACTTTTATAACATTTAAGGAATATTACATGTTTTCCAAAAGACTGGGAGTTCGGTTAGTTTAGGTCATTTTTCAGAAAATCAAGTGATATTTTCAGAGACGTGGTTAAAAAGTGTATTTCATACATTTTCGTTCGTGGGAAAAAAATTGAAAAAAATGCCGACAGTGAAATGTGCAATTTTTGTGTTTAATGAACGTTTTGATAGTAAGTCACATTTACGAGACGCGGAAAGTCCTAGATGATTATAAACGGAACGTGGTGGTAACTATACCTAAAAAAGAGAGGCGCGGATAGGTGCGAGACATTTAGAACAATTAGAACTTCCCATGCGTCAAAAATCTTGACTAGAATTGTACAGAGTAAGATGGAAAAAAGGGCGGAACAACTATTAGGGGAAGATCAATTTGGGTTTAGAAGAAATAGAGGAACGCGGGAGGCAATTCTGGCTTTACAGATAACAATAGAGAAAACGATAGAAAAAGAGTGCGTACACAGCATTTGTAGATCTACAAAATTCCTTTGGACCATATTAAACGGGATAAGATGTTAAATATACTCAAAAATGTAGGGATGACTTACAGAGTCGAACTACAAGCGATACTAAGTGTGTATAAAGAGCAACAGGCAGTTTAGCAGTTATAGAAGTGGGGCTGCAACGTAGAGAAGTAAATATTAGGAAGGGAGTCAGACAGGAATGTACTGTTTTTATCTATGGATTGTCTACAGCGTTTATTTCATAAAATAATTGTGTTTTATCGTAAAAATTCAGAAAAGCAATAACCTAAAGAAAACGTGGTCGCTTTTTTGCAGGTAATTCGTCAGTTAAAAAATTTGTAACCTGGTTGTTATTTTGCTAATGCATGATCGTTAATGTAATGATAAGTGTGTCAACTTGCTTTGTGAAAAAGCTTTTTTGTTTGTTTCATCTAACGACCAAAATTATTCGAAACATCGTTACTTAAACAACGGAAATTAAATTTCCACTGATAAAAACGAACGTACAGAATGGAGAGAGGAATCAAAAGGTTTTTACAAAAGATTCAGACGAAAAAAAAATGTCACACTGCTTTATTTTCGTATGCAACGTTTAATCGCTTTTCTGTCATTGTCGGCTATTAAAAACTTTATTTTTTGACATGACCCTGACTCTTTACGACGACATGCATATTTTATTATACAACGCCGTTGTTAGGAAGAAGAAATAGGTAAGCCACCCTGTTTAGAATTCATGCCCAAAGTAATTAGAATTAACAATGTATAAATACCTATTGCACTTACAGGTACATATTGTACACAGGGTTTACGTTGAACAATGATGGTAAATTTACCTTGTAGTTCCAGATTATTCCATATAACACAAATCATATCACAGAATCAACAGACTCGTAATAAAGAAGAAAAATTGTTAACAATTTAATAAGTTATTATAAATATAAAATAAATGATTAACGATATCTACATAGACAATAAGCCGCAAGCAATTCCAATTTTGAAATACGGCGAAGCGTTTTAACGAACAGTACAGTGTGCGGTTAAGGGTGGTTCACGCTACACCGTTTTAAGTCCGACGCGGTTACGGGCTCAGTCCGTACTACCAATCCTTCACAGAGAAAAACTACTGTTTATTAATATTATTATTACCCACATTTGATTGATTTCTATTATTGGGCGTCTATTAATCTTTCCATGAATTAACGGACTTATTTGAGGTTATAGCACAAAATTCCTCTTTAAGCTTGTTACTGCATTACAATCCGTCTTTGTTTGGTAAGTCGTAGGTAGTAAACGTTTAGTAAGTCACATTAAAGAACAATGTTGTCTTGTAAAGCGCCTAGGCGTATCTGGATATGACAGATATTGCCGACTAGTTGGCACATATATATTGCATTCACAGTGATATGATTAAAGGAAATGTTTGAAGCCGAACCAATGCAACGTAATTTAAGCAATCGAAAGTTACATTGAAGTCCATTAAACAATTTACAAACTTCTGGCGTTATGTTAACGGTTCATATATTGGCACAAACGGTGTAACGTTGTTTACCTGTGGCTATTTTGATAATTTTGTTTTCCAGCAACAGTTGAATTATAACTTTCAATTTTTCACTTCTATTTGAAGATTACAGAGGCAACATTACTTTTTCAAATTTTAAAAAATACTTTGAAGCTTACCATCATTTTTAGGGGCTGGTGGTTTCCGAGTGGCCCAGTTTGTACGAATACTTCGACTGCCCAGCCATTGTCCGTTCATTCCAGCTATAGCACTTTCAGCTTCCTGTAACAAAACAAATGATTCTTCATGAAAACGTTCTTTCTACTGTAACTTTCCCCGAACATGAAAAAGTAAAAAAGGATTTTAAATGTAAAGCGGTCGCCGAAAAGTGTAAAATACCCAGTACATAAAAGCAACAAATTAATAGGGTCAGTATTTTAGTCCCTTTGTTGTCAGTACACAAAATAACTTTTGGTAAACAGTGAGTTTAAAAATGCTAAACGGTCGGTACATATACATAGAGAACAATCAATAAAAATAAAAGAATTAATAAGCCCTCCCAGAACGCCTGGCAGATGTAAACCATCGCAATACACAAACGAAACTAAAGGTAAATGTTCTGTTTAGGTATCATAGAAATAATTAGGTTGTATGTTTAGTTTGACAAGTCGATATCCTTAACTGACAAGAACATTGTTTATTTTACAGCTAGTTACAGTTAAATAGCATTAACTACGACTTTACGAATACATTTAATTATTATCAGCCAATATCGTTAAATATTTAATTTTATTTTTTGTTATTTGTAGTTCACTGTATCTTAACTAATTTCCGAAAATTTCTCTTAATTTGAATATGTGTATTCATTTTTCATTCTTAATGTGGTGGTCGGCGTGAGACACCCTGTATATGTATAATTACATATGAGTTACAGCAAGTGGATTAAAATACCAACCAGTAAAATACAAAAGCCTCTCTCATAAATAGGTGATCTACAGAATCACTTATATTTTCCGATTTTTATAAAATATGTACAGAACTTCGACAAATAAAAATAAATATTATTTAAGCTCATAGAAAAACAATACGGGAATAATAGATATTATGTTTGCTCGGTAAAGCATTTCGTACAGCCAACGTACATCATATGTATTGCTTATAGATTGCTGCTGGTTAGAAATAAACAATGGTTTCGGGCAAAAGTACACGAACCACTAAACGCAACGTAAATAAAACGTCAAACGTCAGCAATTGTTGTGACCTTAAATAAACAAACAAAAAGGGTTGAAATTTGAAATGCTCGTCCAATACTAGGCGTATACTGAAATATAAAACAAAAATTACCACATTTCTTGTAATCTTCAGAGCCGTGTTTACAAGAAGTTATCGACCGGGCTAAAGCTCTTTCTTGGCGCCCCACTCACCCCAACCCGCTATCTATCGAAATTAAACAATGTGTAAAATCAAAGAAGAAAAATCATTCTAATGCATATTTGTTTTTTGAGAAGGGCCAACTGAGACTTCCACTTTGAGCTAATCTTTGCATTTCTCCAAAACTGGAACAACCAACATCCTTAACTATTTGCGAACCGTAATCTAATCTAAGTCTTTTTCTACTCCTTTTTAACTCCTGTTTCTGGCTCTAATATGTCTCCGACTAGACCTTCATACCTGAGAAAGAGTCCTAATCAACCTATCTCGCCTATTTCTCCTATTCTTTCTAATACCTCTTCATTTTTAACCTTCTCTTTCCACGGTATCCTCATCATTCGGCTGTAACACCGTATTTCGTATGCTTCTAACTTTATGTTTTCCGCCGCGCTTTCCGTCCATGTTTCGCACCCGTACAGCGCCGTGCTCCAAACATACATCTTTAACAATCTTTTTCGAATTTCTTTTTATTGAAGGCAACTCGATCCTGCGCTGTCCTCTGCTTTATATAACTACTACTCCGTCCGTCCTGACTTATCTGACTTCCTAAATACCTAAAATCCTTTTTCTTCTAGTTCTTTCCGTACTTTTTTCTCCTTGCGTACCAGTATTTTTGTTTTACTTTTATTTATTTTCATACAATACCGTTTTGTCAACATCGCTTCCATTTTATTTGAAGCTATCTCTAATTGGAAAGGTCAACATCAATATTTGTGATATTAAATTGTTTTTTACCCTTAATCTGGCTTTTTTATAATATTATAAAAAGCGAAAAAAATGTTAATTGAATTTATAATTGTTGCAAACTATATGCATGTATCTGCTACACACGTACTCGACTACAAAAATTTACGACGTGTTCACGACGAGACGAAGCAGTGTTTTTTCTAACTAATGGTAAATAATTAGTAATTAATGAAAATAGCACCTTCGGATTACAAAGCGGAAATCTTAAGTCGATTTACTGACCCATGAGAACACATTATTATCTCAATTACAATGTCGAAGACAAAGTTCGAACTAGAGTTGCTCAGTCCTAAATAACATACTAACATTGAGAATTCAGGAACTGCGGTAATGGGGGAAATTAGTGAGAAGGTGAAATGCGGGACTTTATCATCATGTAAGCTTCGTTTAAGCAACCCTCACTGACGATGAATAATAAATATTTGAGTATTTTCTACCAAAATTTGATGGATTAAAACCGAAATGTTTGATTCTACACGTACTCCAAAATTAACATTTATAAAAAAAAAATTATGCATGCAATACAAGAAAACTTCCCCGTAAACGAATTCTAAAAGCTGTTAAATTTAAAGGATAATACAGGAAATTACAGTAATCCTTTTACGGATGCGATTTCAAGTCTATTTATTTCGATGCATCTCATGCTTAATGAGACAGGAATTTAATAAATACGAAAACGATTTAACAGATTAAAAGCTGCCTTTAAACAGAGTAACAATTTCTGCGCTTACATGTAATAGAAATTTAATGAAAATCTAATTAAATACATAAAACTCACCTTATATAGACTCTTAAAATTAAAATTCTCATCAAACTAGCTATAAATCCACACTGTTATAAACGATATACACTTTTTAGGATTCTGCAGGGCCGATTGAAAAATGGAACCCCCTGTCTATCTATCCGAATCTACTGAGCCGATTAAGTTGAAATTTAAAACACATATAAATTTCTGTGACCCAAATACGGACGCATAACGTAAATAAATTAATTTTGAATGTGGGGGTCATTTTTGGGGGTCAATAGGAAATTAAGAAAAAAGTTATGTAAACATATCAAATGAAAGGGTTTGTTGTAATTATATATTTTTTAGTGCTTAAAATAAGGAAGGTTTCTTATTTTTAGTTTTTCATGATAAAAAGATAAGACTTGAAGACGCTATTTATAAATTTACTTAAAACTACGATTTCAGAAAAGTGGATTAGTTACATAAGACTGCAGATTTAACAATGTGAACTCTCAAGAATCGCAAAGACGTAGGTGTTGAGACTTAGGTGTTTAAGTAGGATTTTCAATATTAGGTAGGTAGGTTTAAACTGTTGGTGTTCGAATAATTGTTATTTGAGTAACTGGTGTATTTTCAATTAAACGATAAAAGATGTTGGTTGTTTGAAGAAGCCCTAATAATATAATTGCTAGTCTAATATTCGAGTACTTGAATGCTACAATACTCCGAGTATGATTATTGATTAGTCGTTTGAGTACTCGGTGAGTACTTGGTAGATATGCGGATACATAGGTATGTATTCAAATAATTGTACACCCGAAGAATACTGGAATAGATAATGTAAAGGACTTGGCTGGTATGTTAGGCTTGATTAGGTAAGTGTCTAATTATGAGTAACGGGGTTAGTTTGAGTTGAGTGCGGGTAATTAGAGTAGGACGAGTTTCTGTGGGCTTTTAGGAAAGTGATTTGTTTGGTTTCAATTGGAAACGGATGTCTGATATGGAAATCTAAGAAATTGAGGCGCCTGCAATTGTAATTTAGAATAATTTAAATATACTGACGTGCAAGATAACAGAACTAAACAAATATAAAGGGAATTGAAAAGGAATTAGATAAAATAATGGTAGAGAAGTTTGAACAATAGAAATACACGTTTTTTCTTAAAGAATGTATGAGAAAAGCCAAACTATTTGAATGACGGGCTTTATACCACCTTCGGGTGTTTTACGAAGAACTACATACCAAAAAAAGGCAACGATACAGGGAAAACTATTTTAACTTTTAGAGGCAGTTTGTCGCTTTGTGCAATGAATTTGAGTTTGAACCACAGCACAGTTGGTTGCATATGGTTCATGTAGAAAATATAATTGTTTATTTAAACTATTGCTAAAATAACTAGATTTCTTCATTATTATTCTGCTAGTATCTTAAGGAGTATATTATATGTTGAAATGTTACCACAGATAACAAATGTAATGAGATATAAAATTACCTTCTTCAGCCACTGCAACTTTCAAAAATTTTAAGCCGAGTATACCTACATATACAGATTTTTGACAAGATATAGATACATACGACTGCTTGTACAATTGATTTTGGGAATAAAATATAGTACTTATTATACACGGAAAAGTACTAGTTATTACAACAAAATCAAATCATTGGCGAACATTGATGTTTCAATATGTAAATAATAATAAGAATACATTTAATAATATGGATTTTTGTAAGTTATATAGTTTTAATACACTTAAGTATACTATTTGGTTAGCTATATTATGACGTGTTATAAATTTATGAATCAAACAAATGATAATACGATCGGGGACACATGTGTGAGTCTAGTGTTTCCTTTAGTTAATTAACTAATTTAACATTTAAGATAGCAGGTATATGTTAATAGATATCTTACAGTATTTGCATGTACGTCATGATGAATGAAGGCAGATCATAATGTTATCCGATTAAAGATAAATTGGATATTTTGAGAAAGTTGACTTCGAATTCGACATTCTATAAAGATGTGGATTGACAAAAGGGGTACAAAAGAAATACCCCAACAGTTAAATCTTACTAAAAACTGTCAAAGAAGACATTGAAGACAGTTAAGAAAAATACATACAAATAAAAAACCCTCATATGTACGTATAAATGGCACTTTTTCGTAAATGTTATGTTTCAGTAAAAAACCGTACGATTTACGACTATTCACCAATTTATACTAGGCGTATCATCATCATAAGGTCGTCAGTCCTAAGATTGGTTAGACACGTATCTTCACTTTTTCCTATCCTGAGCTAATCTTCGTACTTCCCTAAAACTAGAACAACCCACATCTTTAACTATTTGCGAACAGTAATCTAACCCAGTTCTACCTCTACCCCTCCTAACTCCTGTTTCTGCCTCTACTATGTCTCTGACTAGACCTTCATATCTGAGAAGCTGTCCTACCAACCTATCTCGACTATTTTTTATTGACTTCCACAGAGTGTACAATAAATAAAAAATGTCTAAACATATAATGCCATTTGCAATACAAAAATCTCAAGTGAGTAGTTTTACAAATTGCTGCCTGTCTGCACAAGTAATTGCATAGCTTTGGTAGAATATTCGTGTTTGAGTATTGCTAGAGGGTAATGATGCAGCTGCAACTATAAATGCACTAATTATCGGGATAGAAGGTTGATTAAAACAAAAGAAATACAATAGTGTTGCGTATCTTAAGATATGTAAAGCGAACTAATTAACTTTATCCAAACAACAATAGCTTGCGAAGCATAATATGGCGAAGATGGATGAAGGTCATCCTTATCTTTAAATAACGCTTTTGTGGAAGGAATATTTACGTAGAAATTTAATATACTCGCACCATTTATAACAAACATATATATTTATATGATTCTCGGATTAAAAGTGGACACCTGTTTAGAGATTTTAAGGCATTCCTCGATGGCACTTGCTATAAAATGTTTATTTACGAACGTCTATTAGTTATGTAGTTGATATTGACACTGATCAAATCTATTTACTTCAGGAGAGTACTACTACAAACAACCTTTCAACTGAACTGACTAACATGGATGATACAAAAGTATGAAACAAGTTTTTAAATCCACTTAGGGGTATGTCAAGTTTTTAACTGTTTATATTAAGTCTTGAATTAACTCCAGAACAGACATGCACCGGATAGTGGTTTTGTCGACGAACCGGATAGTCGTGTACACGGCATTAGCTCTGTCGAATACCCGACAGCGATAACATTCACTGTAAAAAATTACCGTTTGGATTTGAATGTAAAATGTTATTAACAAATACTACTGTGTAAAATACAGATTTTTTTTTCATTAAAAAGCAACATAGGTTTATATGTATGAATAATAATGCAAATTTATGTAGGTACTGCGTTTCAAATTTAATACATTTGAATTTTAAATTTCATATAATTTATATCTGCGTGTTTCTCAAACAGGCGAAAAGTTTGAAGGAGGTGATAGGGCAGTATAAAACAAGAAAATTAAGTAAATATTTGCTGATTAGAATGTTGACCTTTTTCGTATTTCAAATTACAGACAAGGGCTACTCCGTTTCCGGTAAATCACGCAGAGAAATACTTGTCGTATTCAATCAGCAGGTAATTATCGGCATAAGTGTTGAACACCTTTTGTATTTTTTTGCTTATGTACCTATTGTTGGTTATTTGTTAGATTACATTAAGTGTGATTGAAGGAGTTATTTAACGTTTTAACCTTCTATTTGGTCAATAGATCTACAGTTAAATAAATTAATTTAACAATACAACACCAGTTATTACAGTAGGTCAAGTATGGTACTGTAGAATAGTTGTTGTTACGATGATGTGCCACGATACTTATTACGGTCTTAAACTATATCGCCGCTTTGGAAGACGAAATCCTTCATTTCATAGACCTCCAGGACATGTACACGCGAAGTAGGACGGAACATTGATTCTTCTTAATATGTGACAGATTTTAAAGAAATAGTATTTAAATAAAAATACTACAAATGGCGCAGTAAACGCCATCTGTAGCACGATGCTACATTTTAGGATTACGTATGCTCCAACAAGGTCCACTTGTGTGGATATCTACTTGCTGAAAACGAATCCCGGCTGGGTCTGTATTCTGTCGGGCTGCCTGCGACGCGCTGATGAGTTCCAAAAAGATCGAAATCGCAATCCGCGTCTGGCAGTTTCGGCAGAATACAGACCATTTCGGATTATTTTATTCGAAGTATTTAAATAATTTTTAGCTGTGATGCTTTTTCCATAGGGTGTTGTTTAGAGACGAATGTTGCTCTTCATTATTGAAGTGACACAAATCCGCTTCCTTACCCGGCACTGCCGCGTATCCGGGCTATTATCCGGTACTAGGCCTGATCCAAACCGGATATCCGTACTGTTACTTAACGTGGTATTATACCTTTTAACCTTTTATATATAACATTTAAAAAATGACAACAAAATTAATAAAACAATTTTCCATTTTTCTTTTTCGTTAGGAAAATAAAACGTTGATTATTCGAAATTAATCATTGTCACTTAATTATTCGATAGTTCACTATTTTTTTGTTACATTTTTAATAGAAAATAAATACTCATGCTGTGTGCATGTGTTTAAAAACATCTACGGTTCAACTTCGACGATACAAAGATGAGAGTAGAAGTGACCATTAGTGTTCTCATTATTTTTACTCCTACACTTTAGACGATCCACAAAAAAGATTCTCTTTGAAAAACGCTCGCAAATGGAGGCCACGAAGATATTTTACACAAATAACTAACAACAAACTCTTTTCAAGACTTTTCAATACTATGTGCAACGTTTCCTTAAAAAATCGCACAAACTCCATCCTTTTATATTGTTATTTAAAAAGAGAAAAACGGCGGATTTCTAATAATTTTACTAAATAGGAGACCGCGTCTCATTTTGATGAGCTTGCCAGCATAGGCGTACATGTAAATAGTTATTGTAAAAGGAAACTAAACCAGTAACTACATCACTACTTACTACATATTTTCAAGTTTTCTAACTAAAGAAATGCCTTTGCGTTTTTAATTGATCTAATTATTCGTCGGGTGCTTGAGGCCAGTATAGAAGATGTCAAAAAGAAATTTCCCTGACGACAACGTACCGGAAACTTGGAAAGTTTTAACTTTTAAATTAAATTGTTTCCACAGTTTACGGAACAAAATAACTGCATGAGATTCTGCACTTTTTTTTATGTCAACAACAGTAGGTAGGTACGTTTGATATCTCTTTTTGGTTTAATTTTGAAAGAAAAAAAGACACATATAGGAAAAACTGTCAGTTCACAGCTGAATGAAATTGTTTTCGGTGTTTGGCAGGTGTACAAATTTTCGTGGGAGGTTTTGTTGTTATTTACTTTCTAGTGAAAACTTAAACGGCACGACAAGTTTTAGAGTGTTCTTCAGTTAGTTGTTCGTGTAAGTTAGGTCGCCGGTGATATTTGAAAGACTCGATCTTAGCAACAAGTTGTACTTAACGATTTTAGCTTCCGTTTCGTTGCAATTTTCGCAACTTTCAATGATTACTGACTACATAATGATTACTACTATACACAGGATAAATTCAAGTTAATACAATAACTACAATAACTTCTTTGAAAATAAAATGATTAAGGCCTAGCGCGCACTGCGACTTTTTAGTTGTTGCGACTGAAAAGCCGCGGGTCGCAGGAAGTAAAACCGATACGCGCACAGTTTATTGCGAATAAATGCTAATAATACTAAAAGGAAGCAGAAGAACCATATTGGTTCCATTATATCGAATCAATTTCGAATATCATTCTTTCCGTATCTAAAAACACTATGTGACGTTTCTTCTTTCTGTATCTAAAAACACTATGTGACGTTTCTTCTTTCTTTCCAACAGAGGACTTATAATGTAGCATATTATGAGTCCTCAGTTACAAAAGAGGAAGAAACGTCACATGGTATTTACCGATTTCAATTTCGGATACGAAAAAAATTATATTCGAAATTGAAAAAAGAAAATTGCTGTGGTGCTGGGTGCTGTACGGGTGCGAAACATGGACGGTGGGCGCTGCGGAAAAGAAAAGGTTAAAAACGTTCCAAATGTGGTGTTACAGGCGAATGATGAGGATATCGTGGATAGAGAAGGTTAAAAATTAAGGAGAGTAGGAGAACAGAGGACTGTATGGATGTCAATAAGAAATAGGCGAGATAGGTTAGTAGGACACCTTCTCAGGCACGAAGGTCTAGTCTCAGAGACATATTAGAGGCAGAAACGGAAGTTAGGAGGGGTACAGGTAGAGCTAGATTATATTACTGTTCGCAGATAGTTAAGGATATTGGTTGTTCTAGTTTTAGAGAAATTCGAAGATTAGCTCAGGATAGGAAAAAGTTGAGGTACGTGTCCAACCAATCGTACGACTTGGTTCACTGTTCACGCAGCCAAACGCAGCGCTTTTAATGGAATAAGCAAATCTTTATTGTTAACTTCTTTTTAATATCCTTGTTAATGTAATAAAAATATTTTCCGCGACTTTACGAGTTTAATTAAGCAGGTATTGCGGTGTGTCTTTGAAGAAATTGAAAACAAAAAAAAAACAGTCTGGCAAAGCCATTTCGTTTGTTCATAATATAACGAAGTCGAAAACGGTGTTTCGTTGTTGCAGAAAGAAGCAACGGTGTTTATCTTTCCCTTTATTTTTTTCCTTTTTATAAGAATAAAACCGGAAAAGCAGGAATTGGAAAGGAAAGAATGCACACCATAGCATCCGTTCATTTGCGGTTTGAATTTCAACAAAAAAAAAAGCAAAACAAAACAGAGCGATGCGTCCTTCTATCTCAAAGTAGAGTTTTGGTGAGTGTTCATTAGGTACATCCCAACTGAAATGCTATTTAAACACAAGAAGACAACGCTACCTATTACCGTTGTCTTCCCCTACGGAAGGCAGAGAAATATAAAGTCGCATTTTCGCATTACTTCGGTCACGTCACGAACTTCTCCTGTTTCTGTTCCTTACGTTTCTTGCAGGTTAAAGTAATAATAATTAGACGACCAGGAAAAACAAAACATTTAGATAGTAACACAATATCTACCAACGACCACGCGTTTCAATTTGACATCGACTAATAACGTTCAATTTGTACCAATTACAATTAAAGAATAGATAATGACTGTCGACCGCAACAAAATACGCTAACAATAGAAAAATAATAATTGGTGAGAGCAACGAGAACACTATAGCCGCCATTGAAAAATTAAATTGGTCAACAACAGCAACGGGAAAACAATAATGATCGACATTAACTCAATTTTAAATATTTATAATAGAGACGGTATAAGTACCCGGTTTGTATCCGATGATACTCTGTCGATCCGGCACATCTATCCGACCTAACAGCGGCATAGCAGGGGCCATTACAGTCGAACGGCTGAAACTGAGACAATTTCTACGGAATTTAAACGTAAGGGTTACATATTTCATGGATAACGAAAGGGGATGAATACGGCGCTAAATGAAGGAATTGGATTTAAAGAACTGATAAATAATACTAGGCGCAGTGCCGAGCTTTCCGGTGGAATACTACATTCAATATACAAAAATAAGTAGTATTCCTTAAAATACCGTACTACATGAATAGTATCTACTCAAAATCTCGAATGAGTAAACTACTTATACTACGTATAACTACATGCACACATAAACTGTATGAAATTTAAAATCTGATTGTATTAAATTTCAAACAAGAGCACTTAAATTTGCATTATTATTCATGTATCCATATATTGCTTTTTAATTAAAAAAAAAATTGGATTTTAATACGCATAAATCTATACCGATGTACTTGTTAATAACTTCAAACGTTTTACATTAAAATTCAAATGACAATACATACGCGTACATACGTTGCCGCTACCGTGCACTCAGTAAAAATAATGCCGAGTACCCGGCTGTTCGCTTCGTAGGTATAACCACTATCGGGTCAGTCTCTAACTGAAATGGTTCTCTAAACTTTTGTTTTTTGGTATGTTTAGGAAGGCTATTAATTCGCACATTATTAAGTGTTGTATATAAAAATTTTGAATACTCAACATTATGTACATATAATTAGGTGTAGCCGCTTCAGTTTAATTTTACCGGTTCTGGATTATAAAGTTAAAACTGGTAAAGGCTTTCGCGGCCAGTAGGTGAACTAAAAAGAGAGGCGCGAATAGGTGCGAGACATTTAGAACAATTAGTTTAACTTCCCATGCGTCAAAAATTTTAACTAGAATTGTACAGAGGAGGATTGAAGAAAAGGGCGGAAGAACTATTGGGGGAAGATGAATTTGGGTTTAGAAGAAATAGAGGAACGCGGGAGGACATTATCGCTTTACGGGTAACAATAGAGAAAACGATAGAAAAAGAAAAGAGCGCGTACATAGGACTTGTAGATTTGAAAAAGCTTTTGATAATGTTAAATGGGACAAGGTGTTAAATATACTTAAAAATGTAGGGATGAGTTACAGAGATTACAGAGTGCTACTTAGTTTGTATAAAGAGCAACAGGCAGTTATAGAGCTGGAGTGGCAAAGTAGAGAAGTAAGTGTTAGGAAGGGAGTCAGACGGGGATGCACACTGTCACCGCTTTTTTTTTAACCTATACATCGAAGACGCGATCAACATCATTAAAGACAGTACAACTGTAGGGATAGATATATACAGGGGAGAAAGATTAGTGTGCTACGATTTGCAGATGATATAGCTGTATTAGCATCTTGCAAAAAGGATAGCTTTAAATAAAATGGAAGCGGTATTGACAAAACAGTACTGTTTGAAAATAAATAAAAATAATATGAAGAATGGAAAAACTTTGGCGGTTGTTGTAGAACAAACAGAATAGCTCAAAACCCCAACGCCAAAACACGACACTGTAGTTGTCCGAAGCACTTTTCGGTAACAAAGTTACCTTCTTCAGGGACTGAAGTAAACTAAACCTAAATGAGAACTAATCCTAATTTATACTGATAGTTGTTAAGGTTCAGTGAACATGACCCGAAGCCAACAAGGTAGATGTTCAATGGACCTTAACATCATCATCATAAACGTAATTAAACTAAACTAAATAGCGGAGATCCAGGGATGGGACCGTTGTCATTGTTAAGAACAATTTGTTTATTTTTATAAATGTATAAACTTTCAAAACTGTTTAGTAAACGATTATTCCTAACTTCTTTAACTAACTTAAGGTTATTAATATTAATATTATGTCCATCAGTAAGAATATGTTGGGCAACACTAGATTTTTCTTCTCTACCAAACCTAGCATGAGCTAGATGTTCTTTAAATCTGGTTTTGATTGAACGTCTAGTTTGTCCAATATATTTTTTACTACAGTCATTACAACTAATTTCATATATCCCCGACTTTTCTAAGAATGGAATTTTATCCTTAGGGTTACCAAGGAGAGTTTGAATGGAGTTGCCATTTGAACTGTAAGCAATCCGTAAACCAAGTTTTCGAAAAATACCCTCGAGTCCGCGAGTAAATCTTGGCTCGTATGGCA
>NW_020438871.1:1682144-1689826 GCF_000699045.2 Agrilus planipennis | reverse complement strand
GCAACTCCATTCAAACTCTCCTTGGTAACCCTAAGGATAAAATTCCATTCTTAGAAAAGTCGGGGATATATGAAATTAGTTGTAATGACTGTAGTAAAAAATATATTGGACAAACTAGACGTTCAATCAAAACCAGATTTAAAGAACATCTAGCTCATGCTAGGTTTGGTAGAGAAGAAAAATCTAGTGTTGCCCAACATATTCTTACTGATGGACATAATATTAATATTAATAACCTTAAGTTAGTTAAAGAAGTTAGGAATAATCGTTTACTAAACAGTTTTGAAAGTTTATACATTTATAAAAATAAACAAATTGTTCTTAACAATGACAACGGTCCCATCCCTGGATCTCCGCTATTTAGTTTAGTTTAATTACGTTTATGATGATGATGTTAAGGTCCATTGAACATCTACCTTGTTGGCTTCGGGTCATGTTCACTGAACCTTAACAACTATCAGTATAAATTAGGATTAGTTCTCATTTAGGTTTAGTTTACTTCAGTCCCTGAAGAAGGTAACTTTTTTACCGAAAAGTGCTTCGGACAACTACAGTGTCGTGTTTTGGCGTTGGGGTTTTGAGCTATTCTGTTTGTTCTAAAATAAAAATAAAACAAAAATACTGGTATTCAAGGGAAAGAAAAGTAGGGAAAGAGCGAATATAAGGATAAGAGACGAAAAATTAGAAGAAATGACTGATTTTAGTTAAGTCAGATAAGTCAGCACGGAAGGAGTAGTAGGGATATAAAGCAGAGGATAGAGCAGGGTCGAGTCGCCTTCAATAGAAAGAATTTACTTCTATGCTTGAGCACAATTAGTTTAGAAATTCGAAAGAAAAAGATTGTTAAAGGTGTATGTTTGTAGCCCGGCGCTGTACTGGTGCAAAACAGAATAGAAAAGAAAACGTTAGAAGCGTTCGCAATGTGATGTTACAGGCGAATGATGAGGATATCGTGGATAGAGAAGGTTAGAAATTAATAGGTATTAGAAGGAATAGGAGAACAGAGGACTCTGGAAGCCAATAAGAAATAGGAGAAATAGGTTGGTAGGACACCTTTTCAGATATGAAGGTCTAGTCAGAGACATATTAAGAGCAGAAACGGGACGAGTAGAGGCAGACCTAGATCATTACTGTTCGAAAATAGTTAAGGATGTGGGTTGTTCTAGTTTTAGGATAGGAAAGAGTGGATGTGCGTGTCGAACCAGTCTTAGGACTGATGACCTTATGATGATGACCAGATAAGTTAGTACTATTGTTGTTTTTTGTTGCTCACTGTAGAGAGCCGTTTTTGTTTTCGAATCACTACCATCTCGTTTTTGTGAAGACGATAATTAGAACACAGTTTGTAGTTTGAATGTTCTTTGTTTATCCTTGTATAAAGTGGTTAAATTTAATAAACTACACTTTTCTCATTTTTACTGAACCCCGAGTTTTATTTACACCTACAACTTACACGTTGTCGAGTTATTACATGGTAAATAGGTACAGAGAGGTAATTCGGAAGATATTTCGATTCACTAGGTTATAGAACGTGAAGGCCGTTTCTTTCCAATTCAAATGCATTTAAAACAGTGTAACAGGATTAATTTTGGAAGCGATAGCGTTCTATCGACTGGTGAGTGCATATAGGCCACTCCATTTAACAGCTACCTACTATACACCTCCTGATGATGGAATCCCAAAGGTAAAATACTGAGATAGACCAAATATCAATTAGGCGTACGCGTGTTGGTACATGTTCACGAAGATTGCAATTAATCAACACTAATGACATTTTGTATTGTTAATTTGGTTAAGCGGCCTAAATGAGGTGTGCACTATGACATCATTATGTAAAATAATAGTTGCACTTTCTATTCGATGTAGATAATGTCGTTACCCTTTACGTACGGTAGATAGCAATATATACATGGTCCTAAATTCGTTACAATGTAACATCATAATGACGTGACGAGGTTATTTTTTAATTATTAATTAAATAAACTAATAAGTAGATTATCTATCCCGATATTGTCAAAAATAACAAAAATATGCAACTTGCATTTATATAGGTTTTATCAAAATAAATTCTATATTTGTAGTGCTTCTTACAGTTATTTGATTAATTTTTACCAATTCAACTCATACTGTATAGTGTATACATTAAAATATCGCTAAAAAAAATCAAAGCAATATGTTATATTACTGTGAAGCAGTATTCGCAACAACATCCGCAGTTTATTTATGGGAGTCCATGTTTTAAAATTTAAATACATGCAATATCACTGATACAAACAAACACAAAGTAAATAAGAAACGAATCGGAATGTTTTCAAAACTGAACTTTCACATCAGTTAGTCCTGGGGTCACACACATAAAAATGCTTGAGATAACGTAATAAAACAGTCACCACTTCGTATGTATACATACGGGGTCTGTTCAAAAACTATCGCGAATTTTGTATTTCCGCGAGTTACGTATATTCGATTTTGCTAAGGAGCTGTTGCTCTAGAGGGTCAGAACTGGTGACGACATGGGTTTATGGTTATGACGTGGAAACCACAGCCCAATCATCCTAATGGAAGCTACCGCAAGAGCCAAGACCGAAAAAAGCGCGGCAAGTTAGGTCGAATGTGAAGGGTGTGAGGCATCATGAGTTCTTGCTAAAGGGTAAAACGGTTAATAAGGAGTATTACCTGCAAGTTATGCGTAATTTCCGCGAAGCAATCCGAAAACAGATTTCTGGAAGAACAAAAATTGGCTTTTGTACCACGATAACGCCCCTGCTCACAGATCGTTGCATTTTTAGCCAAAAACAACACGCTAATAATGCTGCAGTCACAGTATTCCCCATATCTGCGCCCCCCGTCACCTTTTCTTCTATCTCAGTCATCAATTAATTTATTTCGATGCCCCGATCAGGTACAGTTTAATATCAAACATAATTCTATTTTACAACTTCCTAGGTATACTTATGTGTGCAATAAATAATGTATTTAATGTGGCAACGTTTTTCTTTTGATGTCAGTTTTAATTTCCGCAATTAAACAACGGTATAATCAATTTTGTCAATGACAACACGGACCTTACGAATTTTAAAAATAAACGCACGAAGTCACGTTTTATAGTTACCATTTGTGTTCTAATTAAACAGTAAAACAATAATATTAAGCCGAAGCATTTACTTGACGTTGAGCATGGATTTAAATATGGAGCAATAATTTAAAAATGTGTAACTATAGCAACATTATGTCAACAATTGAAATATTCTTAATGACCGAAAATAGCAACACCACCGCAACAATGGAGGACGACCAAAATAGCCGATTACAGCAAAAATACTGTAACAATTGTTATAATACTTTCCTTCCTCCAATGATTCGACCAGACTTCAACTGAACTGCTTTATTGAAGAACTTAGAATGATTATATAAAAGAACAATACAATTTTTTAAACAGCGTTTCAAGGACAATATATATGCCGTGTGCACACTTTTACAATATACAGGTCTGCAGAGAGTCTAAACAATAACCCGATTAATTCTGCGAAATGCCGATAAGTAATCCCGCCGACCTGTACATTGCTCACATCTATTACATGTGTGCCAAAACAACATTAACAATAATATTACAAAAGAAATACAGTTCACTACATAAAAAAATACAACACAATATGTACTTCAAATAAATCTGTCATATTTGTTATTAATAATTATATTCGTACTTTTGTATATATGTAAGAACAATTATCCCGAATTTGGAATTGAGTCTGCCAAGTATCTATCTCATATATATTTGTTAGTTAAAAAAGCGTTTGTTTTAAAGCTAAACCCTTTACAGCTTCAATCATTTATTTACCATGCGATGCGACAACGTAAAATCGTCTATCTGACTGACATCGAGCAAATCTATTTACTGCAGGAAACACGTATTGGATTGTAATCCTTGAACTGAAAGGACTAAAGCGATAGAGAGATACAAGAATGAACAATGCAGATTTAGAGCAATTTGTGTCAATATTTTAAGTGTCCACTAGTAAAATTTCTCAACCAATTTCAGTTTGCTCTTTTTATTTGATGTCGAAAAAGGTTTAAATATGATAATTGGTTGTTAATGGTAGTACATAATTTTTATTTTAAAAACCTCTAAAACGTATTAACTTCAAACGAAATGGAAATTAGTTTTGTATTTTAATTAGTAAGGCCTGAATCGGTTGGTATCGGGATAGGGTATTGTATCTACTTTTGTATACTTAGCAAAATCGTTTGTCGCAGCAATGCAAAAGTGCACCAGGTGTAATTTATCTTTTCTCCCAGCAACCGTTGCCATAACCATCAGAAAGGTGGAACATTTCAGCTAATAACTCTGGAAATTATTACCCCATTTTGTTATAAATATCACTTTCATTAAAAACGTGCCATATCGCTGTACAAAACAACCCAGCACGAGATTTTGCTATTCCAGGTGAAATACTGAAGAGATGGTGCTATGAGTCAGTCTAAATACCTATTTCTGAGTCCGTTCCTGCCAGTTAGATTGCGATCTAATTTTAAATTTATATTCCCTCTTCAAACATATTACAATAGAAAAAAAAAACACGGAATACGAAACTTCGTTTTAAGTTTATAATGGCGCCGACTCATGAATATTTTCTTAAAATAAAAAAAAAACTACATCAAAGTGACTTTGATTTGGAAAATGTAAGGGTTAATTTATACTTTGTTACTTACTATGCTACTGTCGAATTCTATGCAACAATATCTTACTTAAATTTTATTTTTATCCTGTTTCTATATGTACTATCCATCTTATTTTAGAATCCGGTGTTATTATTTTTATTATCCTATTGTACTAAATGTGCATCCACGGTTACACCCGTACCTCAAGAAGTGTTATGACTTGTTTGCTTGTTGTTAGGGTCATATTGTACCCTATGGTTTGGTTTTATTTGTTAACCCCCACCTTATTACTCGCCTGTTTAGTAGAAACGAAAGCAACTCTATTGTATTTAGCTTTCCGAATTTTTTTTATTAACCGCTAAGTAATTAAGTATATTGTCTAAGTTAGTGCCATTGGTGAAAAATAAAACATTAATCGTTTTTATCTAAATAACTAGAGCAGCAAGTCAGGATGGAAGGAGTAGTAGAGATATAAAACGGCAATCGGAAAACATTCCCTGGGGAAAAAAGCCCCAGAAAAGAATTCTCCTCGGAAAAAATTAATACCCTTGATTTATTATAAGGTAAATGGTAATTTTTTATTAGGAATGTAACGAGGTTCTATCATTAGATAGTTTTATATCTGTATGTTGACAGAAAACACAATTTAGTGTTATCATCATCAAGAAAGACAATAACTTAAAACTATTGATTTTTTAAATCATATGATAACGTTTAGAATAAATTTTTGGTGATTCTATTCCAAAGGGGAGGACAGGGCAGGGTCGAACCGCCTTCGATAGAAGTCATTTCTATGTTCAGGAATAGTTAATTTATTGTATGACTGGAGCGCGGCGCTGTACGGGTGCGAAACATAGACAATCTCTCAGGCATGAAGGGCTAGTCAGAGACATATTAGAAGCAGTGTTCACAAATAGATAAGGATGTGGGATCTTTTAAGCGAAGATTAGCTCAGATAGAGTGGAAATGTGTACCTACGTATCCAACCTTATTTTAAATAAAACATCTACAATTGCCAATAAAACGCGAGTGTTCTTGGAAATGGACAAAACTCTCTTATGGTGAATAAGTTTTGTCTTTGAAGTATGAAAGTTAAAAATCTATTTTTTTTTACCCCTACGAGATCTAATTAATGTATTTTAGCCAAGCTTACATATACATACATACATATATAGGCACAGTCCCAAGAGAAATCATGGTACTTCGCCTACTTTTTTAATTTAACTTGAACGTCAGCTATTATAAATCGACAATTTCAATGAATACTTGATGAGCTGTGCAATTCATTTTTTAGGCAGCCCGTAATTAACTTGGCCAACTGCCTGTGACGGCAAGAATTCACTCAAGAATTCCTTCGCACATTCATGCATATGATTCACGTTAAAAATTATGACAACGTTCCCTATTAATAAAGGAAAAAAAGATGTGCGGAAATTGTAACTCCACTAACTGATGTTGGAAAAATTTTTAAAATAGCTATTTTGCATTTTGTGCTGATACTCATTATTATGCAATCGTTTCAAATAAATCACATTATGTTTTGATAACAAGTTCGTAAACAGGGTGTCTAACGCCAGGTCAAAAAGAAATTCCCGGTTACTTTTTTTTAACTTTTCAGGTTAAATCGTTTTGGTCTAAAATGCTTATCGGAAACAAAAACAGCCCCGTTTTCTCGACTTTCTTGTATTTTTGTCAAATCTATCATGAGAAGGTAGAATGGAACTTATATAATTGCAATTTCAAAACCCTTGCTATAAAACTGAAATGATAAATTTCTTTAATGATTCAATTTGGGATTCCACATCAGCAGCGACCAATTCCTCTTCTAGCTAGCGAATTTCGAACTCCTCAGCAGCCTTTTGCCTTTTGGATTCCTCGTGTTAGTCTACAACAATTTAATCGCCGCTTACAGAAAAATTACGCTCCAATGACGCATGGCCATGAACACCAACGATACCTTTATGATAAAGTCTTTCAAGTAATTTTTACAAGTCACAACGGAAGACATGCTAATGCTACAAGATTCGACCACAATGAATCAAGCCGTGACTTACTGTAGTCAAACGATTTAAGTCTTTCAATCGCCTGGTGGCTGCTTTATATCAAAGTAACGTAGGAGTTAGGAGCCCCTAATACCATCTGCTTTAGAGCCTGTCAGCACATTCCTGGAAGTGACAGGCAGTACTTATTTGCACGTATGTAGCTTCGAACATCATATGAACTTATGTACACATTACATTACAGTTCGCATACTAAAAGTACTGATATATCTGTACTTCCTATAAGTACAGAGTGTAACAGAAATAAGTGCTGAGAGCTTTGGAGGGTGTAAATTAGATGCAATAAACAATCGCACGGTGAGTTCAACAGCGTGGTTAAGGGCAAAATTTTGTTTAAGAAAATCACACAAGTGCTGAAGCCAGTCCTGTACAACATATGGGTCTAGTGTGATAAAAATTCTGCCGCTACATAGATCGAGTATTGCCGATTTTATCGAACTGCTAATCGTAACAGAAACATTAACAATTTAGTAGAACACATGACGTTTAGACTAAATAAGTAAATAAGTATACTACAGGCAGTACAATATGTACAAAACCTACTACTTTTTAATCTATACTTACATAGATGACGCGATTAGCATCATTAAAGACAGTACAACTATAGGGATAGATATACAAGGGCAAAAGATTAGTATGCTTAGATTTGCAGATGATATAGCTGTATTAGTATCTAGCAAGGAGGATCTAGAGACAGCTTTAAATAAAATGGAAGCGGTATTGACAAAACAGTATTGTAGGAAAATAAATAAAAGTTAAACAAAAATACTGGTTTGTAAGGGAAGAGTGGCTGTTTTAGGTATCTAGGAAGTCAGATAAGTCAGGACGGAAGGAGTAGTAGGGATATAAAGCAGAGGATAGCGCAGGGTCGAGTCGCCTTCAATAGAAAGAAGTCACTTCTATGCTCGCGAACGGTTAATTTAGAAATTCGAAAAAGATTGTTAAAGGTATAAGTCTCCCTTA
>NW_020438871.1:1665398-1676248 GCF_000699045.2 Agrilus planipennis | reverse complement strand
TCCCTAATCTCAAAAAATGGCTTGGCGGTAAGAGATTTGCGGACAATGAAGAAGTAATCGAAGCTGTAAATGGTTATTTTGAGGAGCTTGACGAATCAGTCTATAGAGATGGCATTAATAGACTGGAACACCGCTATGAGAAATGTATCAGCCTTGGAGATTATGTTGAGAAATAAAAAAAAAAAATTTTTAAAAACCTTGTTTTTCTTGGTCAGGCCGGAAACTTATCAATCCACCCTCGTACATTAGGAACACAAAGTACCTGTATCGTCGATTTAATAAATTACATCTGTATCTGCCGCCCCTTCTAAAAGACACTTGCTACACCCTTGCGAAAACTGGGTAACAGACACATATTTCACGTTGGTTTAAAAAGTAATGGTGGTTATAGTTTTATTTTTTACTGTTTAATGTAAATTATTTTTAACTTTCACTAGAATAATAACGAACTATTCGAAAATTATTACCAAACAATAAACTTTTATTAAATTTCACTTGAATGAAGTATCTGTGCAATCAAATAAAACACAAAATAATGAATATACCCGAAAACAATTAATTACCGTTAATTAAAAAGAAACAAAATGTAAACGTTCATTTCTACAAAAAGTGGTGTCAATTTTGTTTGCTGTTGATAAAATATTGTTTAAAATAGCAATTAGCGTAGGTTTTGACTTTTCAATTTCGATGGATTCAAAAAAATATTAGTGTTCTGCATGATCGTATTTAACTAAATGCGATTGTATTGTACTTACATAAGCTGAAACAATAAACTAACAATTTAAAATAAACTAGAGCACAAAATAACTAAAAATTTCGCCCTAGGACATTTTGGCAAAAGAACAGTTGGCTCTTACAATTAGATTGTTTCGGCGCCTTAATCCTATAAAGTTGAGCTTCAGTTCTTCTTAAAAGAAACCTAGCAATAAGGTATCGGTCTGGACGTTTGTGATAAAATTAACGAATAGTTGAACCGACGAAGCTTTTAATTCTAGTAACTCCATTTTAAATATTAATAATAATAAACAAACAGTTTTAGTTACCAATTACAACTTATTTCACCACACTGTGGCTTTTTCAGGTGTTACTGTTAAACAGAATATCTGCTGAAAATGGTTAGTAAATTTTTTGACTGTCAAAACGTGACAATTCGGTTATTTAAGAATTCGGAACAAGCAATAAAAATCCTGTTTCAGAGTCTATACTTTGGTAGCAGTGTATGGTTAGTCTCACGCCTGGCCGAGAATTAGTAAGAATATAAGTTTCAAAAAGTTTTTAAACACTTCTGCTTTGATTTATTAAAGTGTCAAGTTTGAATAAACAGCACATTAAAAAACTAACGTGAGTTTTAATCATAAAACACGTTCGTCAAGCCAGGAGTCAACAGCAACAATTTGACAAGACTTAAAAAAAATGTTATAGCCGAAAGTACCTACTAATAATTTGGTAAAAAATTAGAAAGAGTAATGGCGAAAAACACTAACTTGCACGGCAACAATTAAAATGTGTAATGATCCGACGAAAGCAATACTGTGACAATTAAAACAGTGTAATGGCAACTATTAAAAAATGTAGTGGCCATTTTAAGAACAACACTGCAACAATGATGGCAGACCATCAGAATAAGGATTTTATTATTTTAATTTGATGCTTCGATAGTACATATCATTAAATATTTAGTATTCGTTTTTAAACTCTTTTGAGTGAGCAACTTATGCACTTTTGAAGTTGACAGTAATTTTCGAGATACTTTTTATAAAGTAACTACATTCAAGGTGTTGATGATGTTAACGACCTCGTGACGCCTAGCGTGGAGGGTGGATTGATAAGTTTCCGGCCTAACCAAGAGATGACGCCACTAGGCCTACCTTGAGGTGACATTCTATAGTACCATCCTTGGATAGCTTGTAGCTATAGTTTCAGCCCGATCTCCTTGCTAGTGTAGGTTTGACAGCACGCTGAACAAGACGCCTCTGTGGTTTTCGTAAAAATGGAAAAGCAGGAAAATCGTGCTGTCATCAAATACTTTTATTTGAAGGGGTTAACGCCGAAGGAAATTAAAAAAGAGATGGACTCAACACTGGGGACATCCTCCCCGTCATATTCAACCGTTAAGCAGTGGGTTTCCGAGTTTAAAAAGGGTCGTGTGAGCACCTCTGATGGGCCTCGCTCAGGACGCCCCGTTGAGGTCACAACTCCAGATATGATCGAAAAAATTCATCAAATAGTGCTGGGAGACCGCAGATTGAAAGTGCGTGAGATAGCTGAGACCTGTAAGATGTCATATGAACGTGTGCAACATATTTTGCACCAACATTTGCATATGGAAAAGCTCTGTGCAAGATGGGTGCCGCGTTTGCTAACAGTCGACCAAAAATTGATTCGAAAAAACATTTCTACCGCAAATTTGTCATTGTATAAGCGTAATCCAAGCGAATTTTTGCGTCGATTCGTAACCGTTGACGAAACGTGGGTCCACCACTACACTCCTGAAACCAAAGAACAGTCTAAACAGTGGATTGGACCAGGGGAACCAACTCCAAAGAAGGCAAAAACAATTTTTTCGGCGAACAAGGTTATGGCTACTGTTTTTTGGGATGCAAGAGGTATTATATACATTGATTACCTTGCAAAGGGTAATACTATCACTGGTCAATACTACGCAGACTTATTGCAACGTTTGAGCCACGAGGTGAAAATTAAACGACCTCATCTGGCGAAGAAAAAAATCTTGTTTCATCACGATAACGCACCAGCGCACACGTCAATCGTTGCGACGGCTAAAATCAACGATCTAAAGTTTGAATTGATGCCGCACCCTCCTTACTCTCCAGACCTAGCCCCGAGTGACTATTTTCTGTTCCCTAATCTCAAAAAATGGCTTGGCGGTAAGAGATTTGCGGACAATGAAGAAGTAATCGAAGCTGTAAATGGTTATTTTGAGGAGCTTGACGAATCAGTCTATAGAGATGGCATTAATAGACTGGAACACCGCTATGAGAAATGTATCAGCCTTGGAGATTATGTTGAGAAATAAAAAAAAAAAATTTTTAAAAACCTTGTTTTTCTTGGTCAGGCCGGAAACTTATCAATCCACCCTCGTACATTAGGAACACAAAGTACCTGTATCGTCGATTTAATAAATTACATCTGTATCTGCCGCCCCTTCTAAAAGACACTTGCTACACCCTTGCGAAAACTGGGTAACAGACACATATTTCACGTTGGTTTAAAAAGTAATGGTGGTTATAGTTTTATTTTTTACTGTTTAATGTAAATTATTTTTAACTTTCACTAGAATAATAACGAACTATTCGAAAATTATTACCAAACAATAAACTTTTATTAAATTTCACTTGAATGAAGTATCTGTGCAATCAAATAAAACACAAAATAATGAATATACCCGAAAACAATTAATTACCGTTAATTAAAAAGAAACAAAATGTAAACGTTCATTTCTACAAAAAGTGGTGTCAATTTTGTTTGCTGTTGATAAAATATTGTTTAAAATAGCAATTAGCGTAGGTTTTGACTTTTCAATTTCGATGGATTCAAAAAAATATTAGTGTTCTGCATGATCGTATTTAACTAAATGCGATTGTATTGTACTTACATAAGCTGAAACAATAAACTAACAATTTAAAATAAACTAGAGCACAAAATAACTAAAAATTTCGCCCTAGGACATTTTGGCAAAAGAACAGTTGGCTCTTACAATTAGATTGTTTCGGCGCCTTAATCCTATAAAGTTGAGCTTCAGTTCTTCTTAAAAGAAACCTAGCAATAAGGTATCGGTCTGGACGTTTGTGATAAAATTAACGAATAGTTGAACCGACGAAGCTTTTAATTCTAGTAACTCCATTTTAAATATTAATAATAATAAACAAACAGTTTTAGTTACCAATTACAACTTATTTCACCACACTGTGGCTTTTTCAGGTGTTACTGTTAAACAGAATATCTGCTGAAAATGGTTAGTAAATTTTTTGACTGTCAAAACGTGACAATTCGGTTATTTAAGAATTCGGAACAAGCAATAAAAATCCTGTTTCAGAGTCTATACTTTGGTAGCAGTGTATGGTTAGTCTCACGCCTGGCCGAGAATTAGTAAGAATATAAGTTTCAAAAAGTTTTTAAACACTTCTGCTTTGATAATACAATAGTTCAGTTTTTGAATATTTAGTTTACAAGTTGTAGTAATTAAATTAAATAACTTTTTGTGTGTAGCATTTCACTATTGAATAAAAAATTTGGGAATTCTGTATCGTATATTATCGAAAGAGTTACATATGAGTACGAACGAGTTTCCAGAATATTATATTATCACTTTTCCAACGGATATTAGCAAATCAGATTAACATTTATCTCGGTTTTCTTGGAATTCTAAGGAAAAAATCTGACTGTGAATATAAAGCAACAGATGTAGCAATAATTGATGCTAGAGCCAATAATACATTTTCAATTGAAATCAATTACGCATTTTGTTGTAATTAAAGTAGAAAAATTTCTTTATCTAGATACGCGATTACCTTGATAATACAACTGAAGATATTGCAAAACTACGTAGTGACGATGCCCAAGAAATAGACTAGTGATGTAAATTTTTTGAGACTTTTACCAACTATAACATTCAATTTTCTAGATGGCTTTAAGGTCCTCCATACAGGGTTAAAACATTATCCATACTTACGGTGTACTACGTACACGAAATGTTTTCAAATCAATTCCAATCACTTAGAGTTTTATCATTTTATAAATCAGAACACCGCGAAATGGAATTATATTAGGAAAAAGGTTTTCAGAATTCATAAATCAAATAGTTGCCAATCTGCTAGCTAGTAGTTCTGTAGGAATTTACAGCTTACAAATCCCTAGAGAAATACATCGAGGAACTAAATGAAAAAGTTATTCCGAGAGTCAACAAGTGTCAGTAAGAGGTAGGTTAGATCCTGATGTAATTTACCGTTGCATCGATACCATTTTGTTCTGAGAAAATTCTATTCCTAAATTCAATCTGACCTTAATCAACAGAAAATGTAGTTTTCGCCTCCCGATATCACTATATATTACATGTACAGTGTAAAAATTATAAAATAAATAAACAACGATTTAAATTCGAGATGAAGCTAGCAAAACTGGGCGGAAAAATCACAAAGATTGAAAATACCTTTTTAAGTAACAGAGTAATTAAATGCTTTAGAAATAGACCAGTTGAGAAACTAAATACTCCGAGCATTTTTTTAAAAAAATACTATTATGCTGGCTTATGATTAATCTAGTAGAACATGAGCGAAAAAATTATTTAGTGAAAATTGCTTTTCTCCTTCAGCCAATTTTTGTAATCACTACACACAACAAATTTTTTAGTAAAATTTATTAAGCATTTAATTTGTCATTAGGCATTTAATGAGTATTTAATTTTACTGTGTAGTAAAAAAGTTATTTTCATTCTTGAAATAATATTTCGCACGTGTGCTGCTAGCATAACTTAAACATTTAATTTTTAACTAGGCATTTAATGAACATTTATCGTACCTTACGGCTAAGAAAGCTACTTTCATTCTCTAAATAATATTTTCGTTCATGCACTGCTAGCTTAATCTTAAGCATTTAATTTTTCATTAGCACTTAATGAGAATTTTATTGTCCGTGTATCTATTTTTTATTCTAATAAAAATTGTATCATATCTCGAAAGCATTTAGTTATTTTCAATCATTCAACAACTACTACTACTACTAACTAACTTAAGCTAGTACAACATTAATCTTTAAAAATTGCCTGGATTTAATTACTCATTAGAGCACTTAATTGTCAATGCTGTGTATGATTTTGATTCTACTGACTACTCTTCTTACTTAAAGAATGTTTTTACTTCTGAGCAAAGGGTGCATGGAATAGATATTTTGGATTTGTACCTACTACCTCAGTCTCGAATTTGTACATAATGAACTACCAAGAAAACCAAACCCGTTTTAAAACTTGTAATTACATGTCTTTACTTATGTATATTCTGGTGGTTACGTTGTTCGTTAAGACGAATTGTTGAACTTCTATTGCCGCAAAGTTTGGATTCAGCTGGTGCCTTTACTGCAGTATTTATATTTTGTTTTTGCTGCATCTCAACTACTATCTAGCTATCTCTAGGCATTTAATTCTACTACATTCTATAATGAATATACTTTCGATATTTTGGCCATTATAAAACAAATAAATATAGTTTGTAACTGTAAAACTATGATGAATTTTGCAGACCGAAAAAACGTTCAAGGTGAACCGCATGCGGCCTACGGGCCGCAGGTTGGACACCTCTATTTTAGAGCTTAATAAAATATCAGTCCGTGACGACATATATCTATATGTTAAGGTTAATTTACAAGGTCAAGTGGATGAAACTGCAGGAGCAGTTTATTTATAAACAAAGTAAATAGAATGGTATATTTTTTATAGACTATGTATATAATTATTACAAAATTCCTATACCATGGTGGAATTTCGGAAGTCCGAACATCAATTCAGCATTGAGACTAGAGACTTGTTTCACAACTTGCCGGTCGAATTAAAACAAATAGCCTACACTTAATAATATTTAATGAAGAATTTTGTTCTTGAGTGCGTTTTTATTTCGGTTGATACGATTACGATTACGTTGTTTAATTTGGAATGTGCAGCAGTGAATCTCATATTTAGATTGATAAAGGTTGAATTTTGTTTGTATGCTTGCTTGGATTCGAGAAAAGGGGTTTTTAATTATAATCCCCCAACGTTTAGTTTTTCCAATACGCGTGACTCATTCTGGTGTTTAATTTTTTACTGAGCGATTCATTTGGAAAATTGTGTAGCTGCTCCCGTACGGTTTTGTTTTCCATTAAAGACACAGTAACATTTCCCGAAACATTAAAATGAGTGTTAAATGTGCGGACGGCACCAATTACATGTTTCACGTGTAATGATCTGTCATTCAGTTTTCCAAATGGTGGATGTAAATGGTTTATTTTCAACTTTAGCTCACTCGACTTTGTAATCCATTTCCATTTTGAATGGTTCAATTCGATCCCCGCCCGCACACATATACATACGGATATAAATGCATATACACATATACACAACACATTCGCCGATCTGCTATTTCAATTTTCAATTAAAATTTATTCTGTTGTGAAATAGACTTTGATTCTCAACAGAGCCAAGGAAATTGATCGTGTAAATCAAATTGCGCGCAAGAATTTTTAATATATTCCTACAACAAACAATTCGTTAAATCCTAAATGCATCATGTACACTCTCTACATGGATCACGACACGCGCCATCTGTACATACGAATGTCATTTAGTTTCAATGAGCTTTCGCAAAAAATCGGTTGTCTGTAAAGTCGGTTTACTGACGATAATTGAACGTGACAACGTCATAAGAAAATACTGATGGAATGGTTTCATTTTTCAAAAGAAAATTTTAATTTTATTTGTTTGATAGATATTTTGTATGGATATAGANAACGGTTAATTTAGAAAGCGAAAAAGCTTGTTAAAGGTATATGTTTGGAGTGCAGCGCTGTACGGGTGCGAAACATGGACAGTGGGCGCGGCGGAAAATAAAAGGGTAGCAGGGTTCGAAATGTGGTGTTACAGGAGAATGATGAGGATACCGTCGGTAGAGAAGGTTAGAAATGAAGAGGTCTGTTGTAGGGTGTACATTGCCGGTTTCTCGCAATCTCTCTACCGCATAAGATTATTCGTGGGTGTCGAAATCTTCTCTAATAATGTTGATGGCTGTACAACTGGATTGTTGCATTAATGTTGGTTCACATTTGCTGCACAACAGGATCATATCACAAAGTTCTACTGTATTAAACGCTATTGTAATAACAACGAGTGACAGATTAAACCTAATTGAGAATGAGCGATTAACAACAGTGAAAGGGCAAGTAACATTTACAGATTGGCCGTAACATCCTGAATCACATTTAATTTATTCTGACAAATAAAAAAAACATAAGCAAAAAAGTACAAAAGAAATAGAACACCCATACTGCTAATTCCCAGCTGATCGAAAGCGATATTATATTGATATACAGGGCCGGAATTGAATTTACCTGTACTTTTAACTGCATTTGTCCTCGAAAACGGTGAATTTTCGGACATATAAAAATTGCTACATTTTTTCGTCGATGTCGCGCGATTTGAAAAACTTGTATGTTTGCAAGTCTGCCGGCTTTTTCACGGCTAATTCTATTTCCCGGTTTTTCCTGATTTCCCGGTCTCTAGACACCCTGGTAAATAAGTTAAACGTCAATTAAAAATGTAAAAAAACTCACCGCCTTTTTGATGAACGATACGAAGCCATATCCTTTCGATTTTAGCGTTTGGGGGTCTCTTACGACTCTGCAATCCCTGAAAAAAAAATAATAATAAAAAAAATATTCTACCTCTGTAAATTATTCTAATTAACTATTTTATTAAGTTCTACGAACTAAAACTTTACTGATATACGTATTAATTTTGACCGTTTAAATGGAAAAATATGTTCGCATATAATCCATTAAATACAGTTGCGTGTGTTGACGAAAAGTCGCCAAAAAGCTCTATTGATTACTACAAAAAACACGAACAACGTGATACTACAACGGTTTTAGTAAATAAGCTAAATGCACGTAAACTAATTGAGTCAAACAGTGAAAATGATGTATTTCCCGCGACAGAAAACAAGCAGGTATCGATCATTTTATTTTTTTTTTCTCCTTCCATTTTGTTATAGCTATCAGCTGCTGAAGGTTAAATAATGTATGATAATAACTTTCACAATTATATTTTCCTCCAGCTAAACAAAGGGCGCAAAAGTAACACTGTCCTTTGTCCAAAATGAACTTAATCATTTGTAATTTCTATTCAAAACGGGAAAGTTCTGGGTTTGAAGGATTTAGCCTATTCTGCACAAAAGCACTACACAAGAGAGGTATTATTACCAATGCTGGTTTTCGTCGAGTGTTTGAAATGCATTGTTTGACCAAGTCATTGTAGAATACCATCACACCTCTAACTAGTATGTGTCTATTTGCGTGTAGGTAAATGTCCGTGTTAATGTCAAGTAGTCAAGAAATTGGAAGGCTGGCACATCACATTGCTGAAAATTACTTCTTTTGTTGACTACAAATTATCTTTTATAAAATTCAATTTGGCTAGACCTAATTACTTCAACAATAGTTGAAACTGCTTCAGATACCTCCGTGAAGAGAGCAACATGAATTTCGAAACGTTAGGGTAAAATACACAATGTATTTATGTAACTAATAAAACGCACAATAATTAGCCGAAAACTCTTCGTGAAATATTAAAAAAAAAAATCATTCCCCAATTGTTTAATGATAGGGCTTTTTTAATTTGCAATTTCTGGCATTTACTATGTGAACTGAACTAATTTTTATTACTTCAGACAACCTTAAAATTAATGAAGAGAAAATTGTTACTGCTGTTACGCCATTATATAAAAAATTAATCCAAAAATTAATTCACTTCAATAAAAATTCTTCTAAATGTCTCATTTCTTACCCCATAAAAATGCAAGATTTGATTAATTTTGCAGAAAATCTCCACATACAAAACACTAAAACTGCTTTTGTGTACGTAATGTCACTTTGGTGATAAATTACTGAAATGAATAAATAATAGAAAAATGTCATAATGATGAAATTCTTCAGTTTGATTGAATCGATTATTCTGAATGGCCCAAATTGTTTCATTAACGCCTGAAAAAGAACACATTGTGCGAAAAGAGTTTGCTTTCCGAGTTGATTTGGAACGACTAAGACTCTTATTCATAACTTTTCTTTATTGTTGGCGCGTTCAAAATAAATCGATGCAACTCGAACTGCCTCAATAATTACCGTAAGGATTAATATTTCTATTTATTCAGATGGTTTTTCGCCGTAGTTTTCGTATTTTGATGTCAGTAAAATTCAATACGCTAGAAAGATATTAGAACGAAAAGGAGATGGATATGTTTTATGAAACAATCGACTTAGCTCCTTATTATCTAACGCGTCATATTAAAATTTAATTTCCTATCATGTTCAAACATTAATGAGCTCGGGCATAGGAAAGTGCTTAATCCTCGATTGTAAGTAAAAGGCTTTTTGACCGCATCCACTAAGTAATTTATCAACCGATGTTTTACTCGTACCAGAAACCCATCTCGTTCGATTAAACGTAGGATTATTATTTAGTAAATGTTTGATAGTAATTGTTTTAACGGACCAAACGTTGGTTTTAACTTGATTTTTATGATTTATTAATAAGTGTAGCATACCTAATATACTAAAAAATATAACAACAATAGCAACTGTTGAGTGTCAACGTTCTATATCCATTGTTTCGCTATAGCTTTTAGGTGTAATTTTGTAATTGGGGTTGTTAGTCATTTAAATAAGTTACTTTTACTTTATTTTGTTTACTTTGCAAACAATTAGTTTATTCTTAGGTACCTTTTCCATTGTATATTTGTATATTGATTTTTAATGATAGGTGTGTCATTAGGGGTTTATCCCAACATAATTGTATTTCAAATAGTTCGTATTCCTTATCTTTATTTTGTAGTCATAAAATCTATTACTATTTTCGTTAGAGTACAATGGTCGATACAATTGATCAATACCAAGAATTGTTGCACGCTGGACACTTGCACGTACACCGATCTCTCCCTTTCTCTTCTTATCAAACCGCACCCCTTATACCCCACTTTCTTATCTTGGACCAACCACCCTGTTTCTTCTATTCCTAATCCAATTAATGTTTCAAAACCTTACTAACTCCACCTACTCTCCCTCTTAATCCAATTGTTGTTAATATCCGAAAA
>NW_020438871.1:1647592-1656848 GCF_000699045.2 Agrilus planipennis | reverse complement strand
GGTTTCGGTTTCGGTCATAAAAACCAGTTTCGGTCGGACACTAGAGAGAATCTTTAAGGTTTTGCGATGTACTTGCTCTTCTTTTTTTTTTTTTTTAATTTAATAACAAAATTCTATTGGAGAATCAGGGAAAAAGCTTTTGTATGAGAATAAAAAGTAGAAATAACTTACGATATTTCGCCAAACGCTGCGAATGCTTCTCGTAGAGTTTGGGTCTCTATTTCGGGGCTCAGATCTCCGACAAAAATGTGGTGATGTTCTGAAAATAAAAATCATTATTTGTACTACAGTGCTCTCTTCTATAATAATCAATTTATACATATATATATAAATAAAAATTAGTATGTGTGTCCGTATGTTTTACTTTGCAGCCACAACTTCCCAGCGCAGGACATTGGTGTTTCTATGTGGTTGCATGTCGGCGCATGCGTAGGTGTGGGAGACATAGTGGTTAAAGTGGTCGACAACCCAGGGCATTTTTATATTCAGATCAATGTTTTAAAAAAAAGTTTGGATATTACGTTCGGAATTGCTCAGTTTGGTGGGTTCGTGGGGGGATTGCATATAAACCACCGGTCACTAAACACAGAGGTGAGAATGTACTAAAATGGGATATACAGTGGTCGATGACCCTGGGTATTTCTATATTTATATCAGTGTTCTAAAACACGTTTTGTATTTCTTATTAAGTTCGAAATTTCTCCAGGTAGGTGGCTGCGTACGAGTTCGCGAATGGGCCACCAGCCACCAAACACACGGGTTTCGAACAGGTGACAATGTACTAGAATGTTTGCCAATGTATTTAAAATTACAACCACAATTTCTCAGCGCAGGACTCCGATGCCTGTAAGTGGTAGTGGTCATGGAGGGTCCCGTGGTGCACTATGGCGGTTGCAAGTCGGTATATATATAGTGGTTAAAAGTGGTCGATGACCCTGGTTATTTCAATATAGTGTTCTAAAAGATGTTTGGTATCTCCTATCTCAAGTGAAAATCCCCGAGATATAAATGTTCAGTCTCTCAAGAGTTTCTGAAAGCGAGACTCGAGTCTCCGTTTCCCATCGAGTCTCTCTGGTGTTGCTGAGAGACTGCCGAGAAACTGTCAAAAAAAAACTGTTTGGCGTCTATGAACGAGAGATTCGAGTTGCTCATAGAGAGATCCTCATTTCGTATCCAGTCTCTGAACGAGAGACTCGAGTTGCTCATAGAGAGATCCTCATTTCGTATCCAGTCTCTAAACGAGAGACTTGAATCTCTCAATATATGGTGTCTCGATAGACATGGTTAAAATTTTCTAAGTTCAACATATTTCAGAGATCCCAGTCTTTCTACGAGAGACTAGTCTCTCAATTTTTTAGTTTTATTCATTCAGTCTCTCTGAGAGACTCGAATCTCTGAATTAACAATTTTGCTGTTCGAGTCTCTCATACAGAGACTGTGAGATATCCATAAAAACACCTAGGCAACAACTGAGAGACTGTGAAAGACGCTCTCAGAGACGCTGAAAGACTCTGAGAGACTTGGAGACAGAGAAATTTGTCTAGGGTTGAAGTACATGTTTTTTCCAACTACAATGTTAAGTTAGTCTTCCGGTTAGGGTTCCGTAAGTCTGAATAAAAAACGGAACCCGTATAGGATCACTTGGGCGCCTGTCCGTTTTTTTTTTTGTTAGATAATGTTTCCTCTAAATTTACTGCCTTTTCTAATTTCTTACTCAAGAGTTTTCCGAATCAGCTTGCTGTAATTATTAGGAAAAGAAATTCGTTACTCTGTTCTTGATGTTGTTTAAAATGCTTGACAAAATAATTTTTTTTTCTGTTAGTCTCTTAACTAACCTACTTAAAACACTAAAATTGTAGACGTTAAAAAGTTAAAACTTTATCTTGAATTTTTACAATTTAATAACAGGTAAGTTACTGTAGTTTTTATAGAAAGATTAGTGGAAATAGAACTGAAAGAATTTAAGAAGTTTGCTAACGTAAGATACAAAGCACAAAAGGAACTTGCATCGAAGTTTCTACCCAGCGAGAAATAATCAGAAATGAACATCAGGAAACGTCCAGTATGGGAAAGTTAAATTGAAATTTAATTTGAAAAATAAAAACCTATACCTGTCGGCTTATAGCTTATTACAAGCTTAGGCGAACTAAAAAAAAAATGTCGTTTATTTTCTTATTCAAGTTCATCTGGAGAAATCAATAATGTTTCAGCTTACTCCCTTGACGAATAGAAACAGCAATATATATAAAGAGGATTGCAGTCGTAAAGTTGTTTAATAAGACAGAGTAGGTACCGCAAGGGAAAATGGTTCCGAACCAAAAATATTCTACTTAAGAATTCCTAGTTCTTTTATATTCTCTGCAAGTTAGTGCCAGCGATCGGCTTCTTTAACAAAAAACTCGATTTAGACATTATTTTTTGCAACTGGCACATTAGGTAGACTATTAGGAACAAATAATCCTTATATCTCTATCCAAATCACGGAAATTATCTTTATAAGATAATAACAGATCGTGATTAAATTTAAAATATAAAACACTCCAAATATTCTTTTAAAGAATGGATTTTTCTAGCGTATCATCAGTGTTACTCATTCTGATAAGCACATCACACATCAACGTTGAGACCAAATGACTCGCTATTCAATATTCAACCATATTACACTCATACATCCAAATACTAGATCACAGGAAGACCAAAGGGACGCTGTGAAGACGAACCGTTTGTCTAGGTCTTGATCTGGGTAAGCCGCATGTGGCTGTTTGTCCCTTGAGTATGGCTCTGTTGGAAATGACCACTTGTGAGTACTACTTACGGTTAAAATCGCACATAGCATCGTAAAAAAGCTTAGTTAAAGCGCTTCAGGTATCACACGTCGCTGCATACTGATATATAGATTAGTAAAACTACTAAAGGGAAGGAAGGTGTGGAAGATTATGAAAATACCGTGGGTGAAAAAGGTTAAAAATGAGGTTTTGGAATGAGATGGAGAACAAAAGTTGCTGTGGAAGTCAATAACGAAAAGGAGACATAGGCCATCTTCTAACGTAGGGTTGTATCCGCACTCTCGTGCGAATTCGGAAAATTAAATCATCAAATTTAGATAGTTTTTCAACAGTTTAGATATATGCAAATCTTAAAAAAAAAATAACGTACAATGTGTTATATGGTTTTACGGCTCTCAGGGATAGACAAATTGTCCCACAGGTGTTTTTCCGACAGTAGTTGTAATTAGTTGGAAACTACAAAATCGCCTGTACTAAGTACCCGAACAGAAAGCTTATGCATATATGAAGTCCTCATTTAATTAAGTAGAAATTTAATTATCTTCAGTTTTAACAATAACAAACCGTACTGTTGGGTCGGTAGGCTGCTCCTATAATTACGAACGTATTTATACAAAGTTCTACACATGCTTTAAATTCCCTTTTCATTTCAAACTTGATGATAAAGTAATTTTAAGGGTTCGCGGAAACGTAAGGTATTATTATAGAACACATTACCTATGTAGACCGGCAGGTTTCCCTTTTCTTTGATAATTAATGCTTATTGAAATATGTATATTTTTCTTTTTTAACGTGGAAGATTCTTTCAAAATATATTAAAGCGAGTTTGGAATTTCAAAGCACACGCGATTTTTCCGCTGGTTGGGCAAGCCTGGTTCCATTGTATTCGAGTAAGTAGGAACATAGAGAATGAATAAAATTTAAATCACGTATTTGTAAGCCCTTCGAATAGCAAATGCAACTGGCCCAAAAAAGTAGAAAGGAAAAAAGTCAAACAGCCACCACGCTAATTGTAAGCAGTTTTTTAACGTAATTAGTAATCTTAAATAGCTTAAATGGGCTTATGCCTTTGTAGTAATAACGACAATAAACACAGAGTGTACTTTGCAATAAGTTCAATGATCATAATGACCATTTCTTCACATAGCAATTTCTTTAAGTGGAAGAAATATTGTGTACGTAAATATTGAATGCAGCAAACAACTTACTATTTTCCGATGCGGACAATGTTTATAAAGGAAAGGGGAACAGATAATTACAAGAGCAGGTGGAAAGCCTAGTATTTCTACATCATAACTTATATTTGTTGAATTTTAAATATAGTTTTACCTTTTCTTTTACTGAAATGAATATGTTTGTTATTGGTCATTTGAACAGAACTATTTAACTGATAAGGAATACTAAAAACGCACATCTAGTGGCCCTCGCGCCTCGTTATTATTATCATTAACAAAATTTTGTGTCTCCGTCTGGGACATCTCTAATTATTATTATTAGTATTTTGTGATTTGTGTACAGTTTCCTTATAGGTACACGAAATGATATATGTACAAAAATAAGAAAAGTGACTCCATCCCCACGACTTAAGAAAAATTTAATATCGGTGACATTTAATATTGCTATTTTTCGAATAAAGTTCAAAGTTATTTATTTTTTGTATCTCATGTCCGTAATTCCTTGAAAGGCTACGTATCCTACCTGTTCTGAATATATAACGAAAATTTCATAAAGAACAGAATATAATAAAAATTGTTTGTAAAAGGTTGAAACCTTGAATGGTAACATGTGTTTTCAAAAGTTAATGCTACAAAAGCCGGTATGTCAATGCATATATGTATGTACATAAACATATACTAATGCGAAACATATTATATTACAATTTAGATTGAAATGTAGGATGATCTCTCCCCTCCCTTTGAGTTATTATATCCAGATATATTGAAAAGAAGATATTTATTTACAGTTCCAGGTTTTCAGTCGTTTTAAATAATGCCGATAAGATAGAAGTTGCTTAAAAATTAATAGCTTTTTCTAACAATTTACACGAAAGAAAAGAGAAACAAAAAATCCAGAAACTGAGGTAGGGTTTCAGATTACATTCTAGTCATGGCTTAAAATTTAACCTGTTTAAAACTAAAATAGAAAGTTTCACGAAAATTTCTTTGAAGCTGTATATTGAAAAACGATTCCTACAATAACAAAAAAATGATAAAAATTTTTATCACCTGCTTTATCATAGGGTAATCGTTGGCTTTCCTTTGAAGTTAACACCTACACGGATTTCTTGAAACATGAGACTTTTCATAGCAAGAAAGTTTAGTAAAAGATAAAAGGGAATCGTATTTAATAAGTTATGATTATAAAACTTTAAACAAGATTAAAATAGAACACCTTATATTGATTAATTTCAAATTAAACAAGTTTCACTCTAATGAGAAGAGACGAAGCCTTACTGTTACCACAAAACTTGGTAAATTCGTAAAAATAAAGACTTACTTTGCCAGTTTTTGGATATTCTTCTTTTCACAAGCAAGGCTTATACCCCCTCCCACCTTGCCACGTCACACTGATATTTCTACGTTTTTTGCTAGCGGTCGATTATAACTTTTTAAAACCAATTATATTTTTTTCACCGCATCTTACGAACAATTTAAGTTTAAATTTAATAAAAAAGAGTTTCGGTCAGTTTTAATGAAATTTTGGGAAAATGTTCCATGAACCATCCTGATCAACAAGTCCCACAAATTTCGAGTTTTTGACTTAAGGCCGTTCAAACTAACTTAACCTAAAGTTAAAAATTCCCATCATAGTCAACGTTAAAAGGTTTTATAAGTGTACATATTTATTTTTTTATGTTTAGTTTTGCAGATAATATAGGAATATTAGCGGCATTGTATAAAAATAAAAAGTAAAACAAAAATATTGGTATGCAAGGGAAGAAAATATACGGAAAGAGCGAATATAAACTTAGGAGACGAAAAATTAGAAGAAGTGGCTGAATTATGGTGTTTCGGAAGTCAGGCAAGTCATGAAGGAAGGAGTAGCAGGGATATAAAGCAGAGGATAGCGAAGGGTCGAGTAACCATCAATAAAAAAGAATTCCTTTAATGCATGCGAACGGTTAATTTAGAAATTCGAAAACGGTTGTTAAAGGTGTATGGGTGCGAAATATGGACGACGGGCGCGGCGGAAAAGAAAATGTGGTGTTACAGGAGAATGATGAGGATACCAGGGATAGAGAAGGTTAGAAATGAAGAATAGGAGAACAGGGAACTTACTAAGAAATAGGCGAGGTAGGTTGATAGGACACCTTCTCAGGAATAAAGGTCTAGTCAGGGACATAGTAGAGGAAGAAACGGGAGTTCAGAGGAGTAGAGGTAGACCTAGATTAGATTACTGTTTGCAAATAGTTAAGAATGTGGGTTGTTCCAGTTTTAGGGAAATGCGAAGATTAGCTCGAGATAGAAAAAGACGAAGATGCGCGTCTAACCAATCTTATGATATACACATCACTCTGAATATATTACAAAATAGAGATAAGACGATAATTGATTAGTAAAACATATTATATTTAAAATTTTTACTTAACTTACTTTGTTAAGGATAGTGTGGGTCAATTTTGAGCATAAAATAGAAATAAACAAATCTAATAAATTTATACACACACGTCTAGAGGAACTTTTTCTCATACATCTAAAAAATATGAGATAGTTCATATTACAAATTTTAGAGTTGATCTTTGTAAACCTTAGCATTTGCGGTGAAGTAATTAATCACATTTTAGGCTGGTTATATCAGATAAGAATCTGATTGATGTGTAAAAAATTACGTGGTGATGACTGATGTTGTTAGGATTTGTTCGGTTGGTTTATGAACGTGGAGCCAAGTTGAAAAATAGCAGTAGGCACAAAGTTAATGTAAGATGAGATATCAGCGTATTTACCTACGTTCTCGTTCACTACATAGTGGCAACCGCAGCTAGGTAGGAGTCGCTGCTGTTATTTTACTTTACAAATATTGTCACGCAAAACGGGTATGCATGTCGCACTGCAGCACCGAATAAAAAGAACAACAGAAAACTGAAAGAACCCGTATTTTAACGATTTTTTGTGATTCAAATTATCTTACTTAAATCATCAGCAACACCAAGTAACAGTACATATATATATTACGCACATATTTTTGTATTAATTATTAAAAATGTGCAAAAAGGTTTTTTAAAACTATTTCTGGTAAATGTCTAGATGATNTCTTTGTCGCTCGTTCCGCGCTCTCGCTTGCACTTCAAGCCTTAAATGGAACGCCTCAGAGCGAGGTAACGCCGCATGAGTCATGTTTTTTCGTGCGTGCAGCCGGCTCCATCGAATTATAAGACGTTGTCACGTCAAAAAAACTAATGCAAAGACAGGCCCAATAAGACTCATCATCGTAAGGTCGTCAGTCCTAAGACTGGTTTGACACGCACCTCCACTCTTTCCTATCTTCAGCTAATCTTCGCATTTGCCTAAAACTAGAACAACTATTTACAACCATGGGAATTAATGACAAAATTGCGAAATGAAGGACAACCAAAAAATGCGAAAAACTGCGGGCACACTCGGGAACTCTAATGCAACTGTGTAAAGAGTAATAAAAAATTTTAATGGGTGAGAAATGTGTTTACCAAAACGCGTGCAGGCCGACCTAAAGCTCTAACTGAAAGAAAAGTGCGACAAATTATACACGGGCCTTAAAATTAGCGTTTCAAATGTTGCTAGCATGTCTGCTACAGATTTTAACAACAAAATTAAATCAAGAACTGTGCAAAATATCCTTACATAGATGAATGGATACAGATGTTGGGTAACGATACGTTACGTATTCCAACGCGAATAGACAGAAGCGTTTAGATTTTGCTAGAAACCACATGAAGAAGTCATAAGGATTTTGGAACAAGGTTATCATTACCGATGAAAATAAATTCAACGTATGCAGCTCTGATGAAAGGATAATTGTTTGGAGAAAGAAGCACCATCGAATTGGAAACTAAAAATTTACAGCTCAACCGTATTGGAAACATCAAATATCTTTAATGAATGTCCTGGAGACGAAGTTATTGTCACGGAATGGTGGTTATATCACGTGCCAAAATAAAGGCCCAATCTACTACAGTTGTTCGACCTCAACATCATGGAAATCTATGAGAGTTATTGGAAACACCAAATATCTTTGAAGAATGTTCTGAAGACAAAGTTAGTTGAAAACTGGAACAAAATAACGGTAGAGGCTAATACGTCTAAATTCATCAATTTTATGCAAAACTAATTAAGGGTAGTAATATCCAACAAGGGAGGTCTTTCACGTTTGTTTTGTATCATTTAATTTAATGTGATGTTTTGTAATGAAGACTTTTTCAGCCAATTGTTACCTTATTTTTAGTTTTGAATGGGTTACTTCTAATATCCATTAGGTATGTATTCACAATCCAAACATTTTTTAATAATATCTGCGTATTTGCAGCCCTAAATCCATTAAAATCCTACGTTATTACTGCGTATCTATTTCAGACCTTTCTACATGCAGAGTTTTTTCTGTACAACAGTAAAATTTCACGGAAATCGACATAATTTGATAACAATTACGGAATAAGAGTGTACTTTCAGAGTAAGTCAAATCAAAAGGACCGATAGTTTTAGATAAAATATGGTACCTAACTATACTTTATGCTCTGTTCGAATGTATTTATTTTTTGCTATCGTCCGTTAATTTTGACGTTATTTATTATGCTTTATACGCTGCTGTCATCATATAGAAGGATTAGATCGTGCCGTTAGCTCTAATAGCGGATAAGCCAATAAAAGGCAGACCGAGATTTATCGGTTCTCGTGGATTTTTGTTCGGCCACTGGGAAATTTACTTTCTTATATCTATATGTATACGTTTGTTTGCTAAAGTAAAAATTTTACTAATAGACGATACGTTCCACGTGTTAATAATTTTACACATCAACTAAAGAAGAGAGAATTAGTGTCCGACCGAAAGTTCGGTTTCGGTCGAGTTTAGGCAAAAAAACCAGTTTCAGTTTAGTTTCGGTTTCGGCAGCAAACCTGCCGAAACTACGACTGAAACCGAAACTTCGTTCGGGAGTTCTCGCGCTCTGCTCGGTTATGTTCGGCGCGTTAAATTCCATCCAAGCGAGGTTGATTAGTAGACATTTCGCATCTTCAAAAGAAAAATGAGTCTAGTCTACTATACTTACTCAAATAAACATCTCACCTATTTTAAGTATTTTTAAAGCGCAATTAAAGTATTTCCTTAAATGAGGGGTTGTTATGTTGATTTTGATTTGATTATCAATAAGTGAAAATGTCAAAGACTGCAGAGCTATGTGATTTAAAGATAAAAAAATAAAACTGACTGATTATAATAACGTTTTCTTTATTTTTCTCTCAAAACATGATCCTTATAAGGAAGTTTCGGTTTCGGTTTCG
>NW_020438871.1:1638293-1641139 GCF_000699045.2 Agrilus planipennis | reverse complement strand
AACGGTTAGAGGTAGACTTGAGAACAGAGGACTCTATGGAAGTCAATAAGAAATAGGCGAGATAGGTTGGTAGGACATCTTCTCAGGCATGAAGAAGGGGTAGTCAGAAACATATTAGAAGCGCAAAAAGGAGTTCAGAGGAGTAGAGGTAGACCTAGATTAGATTACTGTTTGCAAATAGTTAAGAATGTGGGTTGTTCCAGTTTTAGGGAAATGCGAAGATTAGCTCGAGATAGAAAAAGACGAAGATGCGCGTCTAACCAATCTTATGATATACACATCACTCTGAATATATTACAAAATAGAGATAAGACGATAATTGATTAGTAAAACATATTATATTTAAAATTTTCAATTTTTGTGTTAGATTAGTAATAGTAATTAAGTTTACTGTCTTTTACTTTTACTGATGCGATATCATTCTAAGCTAATGTCCGGGAACTTGTGTCCTTGTGTATCTAGTTGTACAAATTGAATTAAATGCGTAATTCTTGTGATGTACATCGGCCAATGTGGTAAAGTAGTTAAAAACCAATTAAAAGAACAGAAACAGCTGCGCAACTAACAAACTTTTCTGGATGTACACTTGTTAAAAGGGTATTCTTCAATTACGCTAATGTAGTTTTAAACTATTCAAAATAAGATGCAAATGAAAACAAACATGTAAAAGTTGAACTGATTACTCGCAAATTCTGCAATTTGTCTAGTACCTACTGTACGTTTAACGTCTAAATTGTAACAATCCATGCAACTACGATATATTTAAAATTTTTACTTAACTTACTTTGTTAAGGATAGTGTGGGTCAATTTTGAGCATAAAATAGAAATAAACAAATCTAATAAATTTATACACACACGTCTAGAGGAACTTTTTCTCATACATCTAAAAAATATGAGATAGTTCATATTACAAATTTTAGAGTTGATCTTTGTAAACCTTAGCATTTGCGGTGAAGTAATTAATCACATTTTAGGCTGGTTATATCAGATAAGAATCTGATTGATGTGTAAAAAATTACGTGGTGATGACTGATGTTGTTAGGATTTGTTCGGTTGGTTTATGAACGTGGAGCCAAGTTGAAAAATAGCAGTAGGCACAAAGTTAATGTAAGATGAGATATCAGCGTATTTACCTACGTTCTCGTTCACTACATAGTGGCAACCGCAGCTAGGTAGGAGTCGCTGCTGTTATTTTACTTTACAAATATTGTCACGCAAAACGGGTATGCATGTCGCACTGCAGCACCGAATAAAAAGAACAACAGAAAACTGAAAGAACCCGTATTTTAACGATTTTTTGTGATTCAAATTATCTTACTTAAATCATCAGCAACACCAAGTAACAGTACATATATATATTACGCACATATTTTTGTATTAATTATTAAAAATGTGCAAAAAGGTTTTTTAAAACTATTTCTGGTAAATGTCTAGATGATGGCCCCCACCCCCCAAGAGGTTGAGGTGGGTGGGATCGAAAGAGGAGGTCTCCCCCACCACTGTACCATAAAAAGTTCGTGGCGGTTTCACCCCCATAAAAAGTTATGGGGGTTAGATAGGGGTGGGGTAGGGGAGATCGAAAGAGGGTGGTTATCTGAGTAAAACCTCATAAAAAATTTGCGGCGGTCTCACCCCCATAAAAAGTTATGGGGGTTGAAAGTTGATTATTTTGACAATTTTCATACACTATAATTCAAATAAAATTCAATAAAAAAATTATTTTCCTACACTTTTTAGACAAAATATTCCTTTGCATAACAAAATGGCAATTTCATTTTGACTTCTCCATATATAAAATTAGATGCAGCGTAAAATAATGAACAACAACAGGTGAAAAAAGGGTCAATCAGGGCAAAATTCCGAAGCGGAAAATAGACTTTCTTTCCAAACGAGGNGACCTTTACCCTATTTCTATATAAAATGTAACTTTTTAGCTATAGACACTTCTATTTTTAATTAAATAAATAAAAACATGTACTACATTATAAATACGTATCTAATCATATATATTTCATGCACCGTTAGGTATATATATGAAGCTTGTAGTTACCCTGCCTAAGGGAATTATTTAGTTAAATGGTGTAGCAGGACCGCTAAGAATTGAATTTTGAGTTGGCTGTGTGAAATAAAATTTGGTGCAAATTAAGAAATACATGCACATACGTACAATGGTGAATCGGTAGATAAAATAAATCTCATTTAATTCTGCAGCTGCTAGCAATTTTCAAACCTAAAGGATATCGACAGTGAAAAATAATAGCGGAATAGGAAAAAGAGTTTAGACCGCAGGCAAGCTAGCAGCGCGACGAACTAGCATATACACAAATACCTTCATACATAAATACCTCACATACACTCCTATTTACACATAGACAAACACAGGATTCGAATACAGGACGGCGAGCTAAACAAATGGATCGCTCTTCTGTGCTGAACCAGCAATTGTGTTTTAATACGTAACTGGGGAAATCTGACGACCAAATTTATAGGCTCCGAGAATACAAATGCCGATAGGTATATTTTATGTGATTGGTGTATTATGCTGGAATAATAATTAATGACTCCAAATAATATTTTGATTTACTGTTGTTCGGCCTAGCGTTGTCATGATCTTATAAATATTCCAATATTGACCGATATGCATGTGTCATGTGTCATAATATACATAAAATACAAAAGACATTTTATGTATTTTATTTGACCTTCCTAGTTATTATTAACTACGAGGGTGGATTGATAAGTTTCCGGCCTAACCAAGAGATGACGCCACTAGGCCTACCTTGAGGTGACATTCTATAGTACCATCCTTGGATAGCTTGTAGCTATAGTTTCAGCCCGATCTCCT
>NW_020438871.1:1577344-1636685 GCF_000699045.2 Agrilus planipennis | reverse complement strand
ATAAGAGGAATAAATTTTAATGTATAAAATTGTTGATATATTTTGATATTGATGAAGTAATTTTGAAAAACAAATGAGTAAAAAAGAAATGAATATTGAAATTCATTATAGATTTCTTAACAAACAGGCATTTTATTGGCGTTTTAAAAAATCCGCCATTACAATATTATTTTCGCGAACCCCCTCTGCAAACACTGCGAACCCCCAGGGGTTCGCGAACCACCGGTTGGGAATCACTGGTCTAGAGGGGCGCCGACAAAAGAGTCAACAAATTCGGTTAAGAAAAAGACTTCATCAATATATAATACAGAGTTGGTAATTAAGATTATTATTAGGTGTTTAGCTTTGCCAATGGGCAGTTGATTTTGTTACTTTATATGGATAAGCGTTTCTTTAAAATATACTTAGTTGTTGTTTTATGTGAGCGTGGAGTTTATTAAACCGCATATTCATTTCTCTTAACATTTTTGAGTGGGGCTATTCTCATAAATAGGAAATACCGGAACTACGTCCTCTTCATGTGTCCACGATTCAAACAAGAAGCGCTTTTCGTGTTCCAATCCCACCTAACTTCAAGCATTTTCAATATTTTAAGAGAAGCGCGCTGTTGTCCCAAAACAAACGAAAAATATTCAGCACTTAGGTTCTGACCTAACTCTGAAGCACATAAATTCAGTGTGACGAAAACTTTTTTAATTACTTTTTACTTGAGGGAGTGTGAACCGTTGTCGAACTACACCCCGCATTTTGAAGTTTTGAGAAAAGTACTTCAACAGCATAAAATTTGTTTTTTTCGCACATAATTAGTAGCCTAATAGGTATGGGACATAATTTTCATGCAAATTTTGTACGTATTTTCATAAGAAAGGAAGCGGGGGGGAGGGGGCGAATATGTTTCCACACGCCTTGCTAGAACACCAAAGATCTGAACTTAAAATGTACTCGTAACTTTTCATCTAGTATGTCAAAATATTTTTATTTCTTAACAAGACTAATATATTTAAACTAAACAGTTCATAAACTTGAACCTGTGAACAATTCTGTAAAAATTCCCTAAAGGACAAAAGTCTATATACGCATTGTCTGTGAAACTTTGATTTCAAAAGCTATCAACCTTGTTAGACCAAGACCTAAGACCGTTCCAGTCTTGGTATTGATTTTGCTCTTGCTTACTCGGTCTTAGTCTTGTTTATTCGGTCTTCTTTCATGCATTTTCTCAAGACCAAAACCAATTTTGATCATCAATCTTTGAAATCAATTACTGCAATAAAATTTGACGTCTTCTAACTAGGCAAGTACCTACAGTTATGTTGTGAAAAATATTTAAAAATTGCAAACAGTGCATTACATTATTATCATTTAAGAAAAGTGTCGATTTCTTTTTGAAATAAAACCACTTGTGGGATTCTCGTAAAGATTAAGTGGCGTTATAATTATACGTAAAGAATAGCACCATTTACTTGTCATTAATCCTAGAATGATAACCGATCTCGCACGCACACTTACATATAATAGCTATTTCTGATCCTTTTTTTATTAGCCATTAAGTTAGGTAGATACTATAAATGCGGTCATTGTACTGCATAATTTTATTTAATAAGTAAGGCCTATTACGGATAAGATGTTATAAACAATTTAATGGCTAGAAAATGAATAACAATTTTCATGCGACGAATTTTGTTGAAAAGCGATGACGATAGAGTGAACATAGCATTGGGAAATGTAGCCATGCATGTACCGCGTACCTGTCTGTATACGTACATGTGCACAGATTAAATACGGATCTAATTAATTAACTAATTATCTTAACCTTCCCAAGTCTATGCCAAGAGAACGCATTAGCAAAACGATGCTTTCAACATATGATACATGAACCTTTCGTAAGAAAGTTGTAATCTAGTTTCTTACAAGAATTTCAGTCGTTAACTTTCTATAAACTCTTTGTCAAACTTTTGGTAAAAGCACGTTTCCACATCAAGACCTTTTAGGCATCTGATACGTTGTTGTCCTCGTTAAAGTATTCTCCTTGAGATATTCGCGAAAATACCGAAAATTCACTTGGCTAATTTCAATGGATTATTCTCTAGCTATTATCAATTTGTAAACAAAAAATTACAATCTGTTTTTATCAACCTCTGTTCCTGTTTTATGCCCTGTTACAGTTGTTTTATCTTAATTTATCTTGGCTACTGATACAATATTAATTTAATACAGAAAAAAAGTGGAAAAAATCCTGAGCAAACTTTTTTCGGTACTGTTTAATAAAACACGAATTCGACGAATAATTTATTCACGACGAGCAATTTCTTCTCAGATAAATAAATTGTCTGTCATATTTCGGGAAGTGAATCTTTAAGACTTGCTGAGCTTTTAGGTTAAACGAATGAGTATAAATACTTAAAAACCTAAGCTAGAAAAAAAGGAAAGAATCCGGCGGTAAGGAAAAAAAATAAATAAAACCGTCCCGTTTCCTGATGGAATATTTTTCACTAGGCGATTCGAGCGGTTTTTATTAAAGTCACGGCTCACGGTTATAGGCAGTGGCGGCTCGTAGTGAAATGAAGTGGATTTACTAATAATTTTAATTCAAAAATATTATGAAGATGGTTTTTAAAATTACCCCTACCTCCACCAAGAGCACAAAATAATGGACTTCTTATCAAATTGACACCACCTACAAATATGTTTTTTCGCTACAAACACCTGCAGTCTGCATAACATTTCGGACATAACAACCAACCTTCATTTTTTAAGTAACTTTTTTTCGAGTTTGACAAACTGAATTTATATTTTTTTATTTTTCTAATTGTGCTTCATCATTGTAAGTACAAGTACAACAGCGTGGTGTATGTATTGTAGTACACTACATTAATAGATCAATAAATTTTAGTGATTAGGTCGCAAAAATTTTTTGGAAATATTGCCGCCGCCTCTGGATATACAGTGGTATCAATGTGAGAACAAAAAAACAGAAATAATCGTATTAAAGCCTTTACAAACAACGAAACCTTAGTAATTTTCAAATGTGTGGCTTGTGTGTACGTAAGAGAGGAATGTTATATGATCTATTATGTAGATAGAGGAAGTATAATATTATATATAGGTATATTACAGAGGTAAACAGATAAAACTGCTCGTCCGGTCGGTAGAACGTTTTGAGCATTTTTCATTGTTTGGGGAGCGGGGTGGTAGGATAGGATAGGATAATAAGTGCTCATTAAAAATTTTACCCTTTAAATTATTACAGTTTTATTATACCAGGATACGAGCTCACATGTGTGGTATACTTAGGTGACATAAACCCAGTGGCGAGGGCGTTTCGTATGCTTTATGTGCACATAACCGCAAAATGAGAATAATTAAAAGCGCCGAGGGTGGATACAGGGGAAAAAGCAAGCTACGGGAAAACGGCCGGCATCCCAAAGCCAGTGCTAGCGGGGCCACATTAATTAATATTCATATGTGTGTTTGTATACTTGGTCAGGTAATATCTGGCATCGCACCTGACGACTAATTGTCTAATGGCTAGTACATTACGGTGTCATCACGCACGGTGCCTAGCGCCGTGACGTTCAGCGACGTCGGAAGTAGGCTGTACAAGCCAATCCCCGGATATACGCAGTAATCCGTGTCTTCTACAAAACGGTACGTCGAAGCCGAATTTTACTGATGTGAAAATTGTCATCTTAAATTCGTTAATAGATTCATTAGGCCTATTTGCGGCCCGAAATTTTCCCCATTTACTTGTAGTACAATGGAGATGTAGCAGATCAAAGGACTTCTCTATAAAATCTAGTACTGCAATATTTTTACTTTTTGCAGAAAATCTTACAACAGATTCTCAGTACCAAAATCCAATACTAATTATTAAATTTCACTCAAAAATACTTTTTTTGATCACTTAAACTTTTAAATATACATAAATCACAATTTTATTATGTATTTATTTATTTTGGCTACGAATTGCCATGCCAAAAACCACAACTGCCTCCCTGGCGCGAGTTCGTATGTGACTACCTGTCAACTGAGCATGGCAACTGACACATGCTAATAGCAAGATACATCTACGGTAATGTTACTTTTCTATTTCCTTTTAAAAAAAAAATAAGAATTCTCGGCAAACTAACCAAGTGGATAGATAATTAGCCGATAATAACCTAACCAAATGGACAGATAATTAGCGGAAAATTAATTTATAGTAAATTTCAAGCCCAAGTGCAGCCCTGTGCGTGCTTTTTATTGCGAGATACGCCCCTTGTCATGCTATCTTTCAATCTAGTTAGAACAACTTTTTTAACAACAATTAAGATTTAGATAGAAAAAAATCAAGTTCTTTAGTCATTTTCAAAACTGACCAACTTACCGTCCAAAAGGTGCATAATTTCTTTTTCCTTTTTAGGACTATGTACCTTTTGAAGGGCTTAACGTGTAATAGAAACGATTTTTTCGATACAAAAATTAAAATGAATGAAGGTAATGCACAAATTTCACAGTTTCCCTAATTCCAACGTAACTGGTTGCATTTAGAAGGTTGGAGTTATTAACCAATAGCGGTGTACATCGGTTAAGTTGTGAACATTGAACCTAATGAAATTCTAGATCTTGTCAAACTGATAAATGAATTCATAAACGTTGCTTTAATGTGATTTTGCCAATCGCTTATCAGATTCCGAGTACCTACAATTTTAATAATTCAGATATTTCCTTTGTCGCGATGAAAATACTATACTTATTGACGATCAAATAGGTTTAAGTAATTCCCCGGTATTAAACCCTTGTTTGTTTGAATTTGGAAATCCTAATCATATTTAGTTCCCACATTTATAGGAACCTGTAATAAAATTTACTATTTAATCTTAGTTTGTCGTTATATAAATAAAAATATGAATGCATATTATTTACCATAAAACACGTTGCATAATTTACGAGTGGATATAAAGTTAAAAATACAGCGACTGTACTGGAGGTTACGGGCAGGGGAAAATATCTAAATGACAGGAGTAGGTAGGTGGCATATTTTTGAAGAAGAATATGGAACAATTCAATTTATCACTAATGAATGCGAAGGATATTATTCTTCCGCAGTAGGAAATTAATTTTTAATTCTTCTGACTGTGCTCTCTAATCTAATGTGCGCAAGAAATATTGTAACAAGATGAAAAGTAAAACGTGCTTCCGTTAATAAATCTTGGAGTAGGATAAGCAAGTCTGAGAAACGTTTCGAAGAAGCTAAAATCTACACAAGTTAATAATTCACAATAGCAAAAAGCGCATTGCCGTGTATATCTATCTTTGAACGGAAACACAAACGTGCTGGTTTATTTTGATTTTTTTTTTTAAAACAAAAAATCCTGATGATAAGTTCCACTTGACAAAAATCGAAATGTAGTACCCTTTTCTCGGCATTAAGTAAAGTACTTTAATTTTATTTGTATGTTTTCCTGTTTTTGTTTGGTTCTGTGGTAAGCCTAAAACGATCAGGCTAAAAGGGAACAAAGGGAAGAAAGTAATTTTGTGGCAGCTTGTTTATTGGTCGCCAATTAAATAAGGAAGTGACCGATACAACGCATTTACCGAATTCTTATGAGAATGACACAAGAAAATTGGAGGGCTTTAATACTGTTACTATCTCTAAGTCTGTAAAACCACGGTTCTGATGTCACTTAGTCCGTATCATTCCGAATAAATGTATCCGACTCGAAGAAAATTTTGTCGATAGAATGTTTCGAGGAAAACAATCTTTATCGATAAACTTCTGCTTTCAAATTTTACGTTTCTATTGTGGAATTTTTTCGTTTACACTGAAAGGGTCAAGTTCAAATTACTGAAAACGTTTTGTGACTATTTTCGCTTTTACACTTTCCTTTTTTATGCATAATAAAGAAGTTAAAAGTAAGCTATATAAATGTCGGCCAAAAAAGGACCGCTGGCTGATTTTTCCACCTATTCTACGATTGGATGTATAAATATTCACGTTTGAGAAAATTGTAGTTGAAGTTTTTATCAAAAATGCTTTTAATTACAACTTAAAGAGTCCAAGCTTCCAGGCTTTACTTAGCAATTTTCCAACCCAATATCTGAATTACTTGACTTTTTCAACTTGTTTTAATAACAATTTTAATTTACCAAGAAACTTATTATTTAAATAAATAATGAATACATTTAGGTACCTTTAAGGATAATGAACCCCATTAATTACTAATTACCTATTTAGAATTACGTATGTAGTTTCCAAAATAAAATTTTTTAAATTCGTTATTTAAAATTTCAGATTTTTTATTCTATTTTTTTTTTGATATAAAATCATGATTAATTTAAGAAAATGAAGTTAATTGGACAAATCTATTTACTCATAAAAGAAGTAAAACCCAGAAACACGTTTATGTTAATATTTAATGTTTATTATACTAATTAAAATAAGGATTTCACTGCTTTTTACAAAACACAACTTTTAAACAATATAAAAGCGAGAATTGTAAGTATCTGACGAAAAAGTAAATATTGTTGAACTTTTATAATTTATATCTGAGTGTACGAGTCAGTACACTATAAATAGTTCGAATTGTTAGAAAATAGGAAATCTTAACTAATATCATAAATGAAAATGTGTTTATTTGTTTGTTTGGTTACTATTTCACGCCTTAGTTACTCAATCGATCATCATCAAATTTTGCACACACATTGTCAGGGGACAAGGACACAGAGGACCTTTTATCCAGAAAGATGCACTGTTCCCGAGGGATAGAAAAAAATTAGTTTTATGACGATGATCTTTGACATATATTTATATCAATAAAAACTAGTCAAAATTAGATTAAAAAATATCACGTCTTTTATCAATCTTGTAGGTACATACAGAACATATAGAGATAGTAATGTAGGGGGCCATTCAATTATTATTATTATTTTAATAAAAACAGAGTATTACGTAAGGCATTGCTTTCCCATCATCTTGTGACGCACCGTAACGTTTTAAAAGACACCCTTCACCCTCCAAACTAAGTCACGTAATATTTGAACGGCCCATAGATGTATATATATCCTTGTAAAACATAGTTTGAGAACTAAGGTCCAACCAATGTCGCCCCCCTCCTCAATCGTAAATATGTACTCCTCTAAGAACACAAGATAAATCAAATAAAGGAAGTATTAATACATTATTACAAAACAAAGGCTTTAACTATTAGACTCTATCACCCGGTATACAACCGCCGAAGTGACTACTAGAAACGTGCCGGATAGTGATCTTGCCGGGTACCGGATAACCGAGAACGCGGCATTAACTGAGCCGGGTAACCGGGCGGTTAATGGTTCATGTTTTCGCTCTAGCGAGCTTTCCATTAAACACCAACCCATAACCAACGTTTCCAAGTCGTTTAAACACTAAAGCAATGGAATTTTAATTCTTGGTAGGCAAATTAATTAATAAATAATACAAATTAGGACAAACAATCTATCCCAATACCATCTCAATTACCAATTTTCATTAGGTAGGTTCTTTTGTTATACTTATTAATTATTATTGCTGGTGTTTGTTTTTTATTTTTGGTAAAGGTCTAGAAGGGGGGATCGAAAGAGGAGGTCTCCTCCACCAGTGTACCATAAAAAGTTCGTGGCGGTCTCACCCCCATAAAAAGTTATGGGGGTTCAAAGTTAGTAAATATGCCAATTTTTATATATTTCTAGGCATGTAAATATTTATATAGTCATTCTTAAACAATATTCAAAGGTAAAACTAATGAAAAATACATAAAAATATTGAGAAAGTTATATAAAACATTATTTAAATATCTTTATCAATAGGGTAGGTTAGGTTAGGTTAGGTTATCGGGTTTTGTTCAAGTGACCACCCTCTTTCGATCCCCCACCTCCACCCGCTTGAAAATATTTTTTTTATTGAATTTTATTTGAATTATAGTGTATGAAAATTGTCAAAATAATCAACTTTCAACCCCCATAACTTTTTATGGGGGTGAGACCGCCGCAAATTTTTTATGGGGTTTTACTCAGGTGACCACCCTCTTTCGATCCCCCCTACCCCCACCCCCATCTAACCCCCATAACTTTTTATGGGGGTGAGACCGCCGCAAATTTTTTATGGGGTTTTACTCAGATGACCAGCCTCTTTCGATCCCCCCTTCCCCCATAACCTTTTATGGGGGTGAGACCGCCACGAACTTTTTATGGTACAGTGGTAGGGGAGACCTCCTCTTTCGATCCCAACCACCCCCAAAGGGGGTGGAGGCCATCATCTAGACATTTACCTTCTTTTTTTCTCTGGTACAATTACCCGGCGTCATTATCCGGTACACAATCGGATCCGAACCGCATACCCGACCGATCTCTATTGTTAACTAGAATGTTGTGGATCAAAAAAAAATATTTAACGAAACTGTTATATTGAAGTAAGAAGATATTAGGGCGTCAAAGACTGTTGTATAATTATTATAATTATGGATAAAAGAATTATTAAGGACCTGTGTATGTACCTGGTAGCTACAATGTTAAAAGTCTATTTATATCAAATAGTTCATGTAGCGTTATCGTTACTAAAGAAAGTATTGACAAAATCGTCCCTTTCTATAGCAGAAGTAGTATTTTGATCATAAATGATACAGAACTTGGTACGGCAACTTAAATTTAATTAGTAGCAGTATTACAATTATTATTGTAGACGTTTTCCGATTGCAGTGAATTAGAATTTCACATTGTGTACCTGTGTTTATTTTAGTTAATTAGTAATCATAGATTAAAAAGTGATGCTAATTAGTTGAACTGTAAATGCATTCGTAGGAAACTTTAAGGACAACAAAATTACAAACGTACCTAATACAATACGAAAATGCAGCTAACCGGGAAAACTAGCTAAGATGCTTTTCTTGTATTTTATTATTAATTTTCCTTTTTCTTTGAAATCCCCTTATTAAAAGCACCTTAATTAGTTTCTTGAAGATTGGAATTATGTACATACGGGCGAGCACCGCTGTATTTAACAGTATTTTTTTTTTGGATAAAAGGTACACTGTGTCCCTTTCCGTACCTGAAAATGTGCACAAATTTTTATGATGATCGGCTCAGTAATTAAAGCGTGAAATGGTAGCAAACAAGCATAGTCTCATTTATATTTATATTAGTTGAGATTTCCTATTTTCTAACAATTCCAACAATTTATAGTGTACTGACTCGTAAAATTACATTAAAGAAACAAACTTCGGTACTATAATATTATAATAAACAATATATATTAACATAAAAATGTTTATTTTATGAATAAACACATTTTTAAGGATTTTAGTTAAAAAAAAAACAAATTGATAAAAATTATGATCAACTGATTCATATCATCTCTACCATGCATATGGAGGAGCTTTTTGATTTCTAAATATGAGCAATGTATTGATTTGATCATTTATCCTTTACAAGGACTCGAGGATGAAGGCATAAAATTTGGATATTATTTTAACGATTTTAGGCGAAATACATGGTGCAATACAAAAATAAATAAATTAAAACCACACGTACGACATGTACACATACATAATCTACGTATGAATAATAACTGTGGCGTTACAAACAGGATGGAATGTGCTGAAACAATACAAAGACGCTTGAATGCGGCAAAATTTCGAAAGAAAACGTTTAAAATCGAAGACGCTGCAGATTTAGCGTCAACACAATTAAACACACAAACATGTGCAAACATTATCGTTTTCCGTGTATGAAAAGAAAGAAAATACAGAGATATCCGCGGCGTGTCTCAATTTCTATATCGCGTCGCAGATTCGCCTGTACAAAGAACAAAGGAAAATATCCGCACACTCACTCTCTTACTGGCACACAGACATACGCATCTACAGATACGTCATAGCGGCAGCAACAGCTTGAGGCGGGAAAGTTGGAAACACATGTTGCACCAACTTATCACATTTTTATAAACGAAATAAAAAAAAGAGAGAAAACGACAACAGGGGACTAAGTGAATAATTCACCAGTGAAGGGGAGTAGAGTACCTGCTTTATTGGCGGTCGTATTCGACGTTGGTACAGCTGTGTGGCTAATAGTTGTAATTTTTGTCGAAGTCTCCAGCTTACCATTAGCTACGGGTATCGCAGCGGTAGATGGGACCGTGGCCGAGATGGCATGGGCCGGCATCATCAATGTGGACATGGTCAACATTTTCACCAACTAATATAACTACTAATTAATGAAGTTTAAAAATTTTTTCGAACAAGAACAATCGAAACTTCGACGACTGCTGCTGCTGCTGCGACTACGGTGGTATAAATGTTACTGGCGGAAGTGTAAAAGGGTTTAAATAATCCCCGAAACATTTATAGACGGCAGAGTTTTTATAAAACGATACGATAAACTGATCAGGATGCCTGACGCTCGAAGACTGCGGCTCGCGCGAAACAACTCTGCCATAACGCGGCGTCGTCAATGGGGGGGTGTCCAAGGGGGTAAGCGTGCTAAACGCGACGCTAAAGGACTCCGACTGCGTCCTGGCGGCGGCGCTCTTTCTCGCGCCACTTAACTGTCCCGATTGTCCGCGTTCTAACACGACCTTCTCCGACAAAGCAATTTTTTTTCTTCACAATTATCACCGCAATGCAAATGTAACTATAATTTCTTAATTCTAATTTCAACTTTCAACCCCCAATCACACTTTCGCAGCAATATCTATCCAAAGTTAGCAGAAGTTGAAAAGCGCATTGCACAACGTGAAATCAAGACAAAAATTGTTTGTTGTTAACATAAAAACGCATTAAACGCTAGATGGTGTATAAAATGTTATAAAAGCTGCGAAAATGGAAATATAATACTCACTTGATAATGCGATAAAGGCAGCGTGCCATAATATTATTTCGGGACGACAGTACAATTTTTCTATTTTTATTGACGAATGCACAATACATATAATCTCGTGGGTAAGAAATTGCATTTACAGTTTATTAGGCTCCGGTGACAATTTTCATTCGAAGGATGGTAAAATCCTTTCTTAATAAGGAGTTAATATGATTTTTTTATCCGGTAGGGAATGTTGCGTTTTCATCCCTGAAATCGGGGAAAAATATCGGACATTCAGTTGAGATAAAGTAAAATAGTACCTATATTATGCATCAAGGAAAGAAAGTACTGCATTCCTTTCCGGGAGTTTGTCCCGTTTCACCTTAGTTATGGAAATTCATCACCGAGTCGTTGTGAGCCCTGGATTCTGCGATGGCTACCATACAAGTAATAACGCACGCACCTGACAGTAACGAAATATAATTTTTTGCCAAACAAAACGGAAATTTTTGCTTCTTTCCAAGGATTTTTTAATAATGGATGTATACGTATCTAGGAAGTCAGAAAAGTCAGGACGGAAGGAATAATAGGGATATAAAGCAAAGGATAGCGCACGGTCGAGTCGCCTTCAATAAAAAAAAGTCACTTCTATGCCCCCGTTTACGAGCATAGAAGTGACTTAATTTAGAAATTCGAAAAGATTGTTAAAGTTATATGTTTTGAGCGCGGCGCTGTACGGGTGCTAAACAAGGAAGGTGGACGCGGTGGAAAAGAAAAGGCTAGAAGCGTTCGAAGTGTGGTGTTACAGGCGAATGATGACGATACCGTGGATAGAGAAGGTTAGAAACAGAAATGTATTAGAAAGAATAGGAGAACACGGCTCTGTGGAAGTTATTGATAAATAGGCGAGATACGTTGGTAGGAGACCTTCTCAAGCATAAAGGTCTAGTCAGAGACATATTAGAGGCAGAAACGGGAGTTAGGAGTAGATTAGATTACTGTTCGCAAATAATTAAGGATGTGGGTTGTTCTAGTTTTAGGGAAATGCGAAGATTAGCTCAGGATAGGCAAGAGTGGAGGTGCGTGTCCATCCAGTCTTAGTATAATAATAATTATCATTTGGATTCCATCCTATTCAATCAATTCCAAAATACCGTTGCGACTTGCAGTTTTACATTTAATAAAGTGTTACAACGACGGAGACTTGGGGACTCTCGTGTGCCCCCTTTTTCAGTGTTATTTACTCGTAAAGTACATGTTGTAGGAGTTAACTTTTACTAAAGAAAAGCTCAATTTTTTCACCTTATTAGTAACACTGCAAGCTAACAATAAGCAAACTTCCGTATACTTACAATTACATAATTCTACAAAAGTTTTAACTCTATTCCCAAAAATGATGATTATTTTGAATTTGTTTGCTAATTATGTGAACAATTTTCATGTCGATTTCACAATCATTCTCTACTCGATTTCGTTACTCTTTAATTCAACATTTCCGTAACAGAGTACGGTTTGTATTAAAAATGCTAATTCAACTGTATTATAAATGAACAAATGTCCTTTGTCTATAGGTCATACATTCGTTCAATAAGTTTTCGCAGGACAATATTAGAGATAATATGTAATTTGTTCATCGGGTTGTTATACAACTGGCGGTTACGACTTTATAGCGCATAAATTAGATTGCGTGCAAAGGGAACACTGGGAAGTTCTAACTGCATTAGTGCTTTAGGGCGACATGTACGAGGTTTGTTCAAAAAGTATAGCGAATTTTGTGTTTTCTCAAAAATTATTTATTTATTTATAAATATCTGTTTGGTCCCCATCAAAGCTCCTCCTTCGATGTCTTTATCTCCTTAATCGTAGAGTAGTGTCGTCCTTTCATGGGTCACTTGAGTTTCGAGAACAAGAAAAAGTCACAGGAGTTATGGTAGCGTCGTCCTTTCATGGGCCACTTCAATTTCGGGAACAATAAAAAAAGTCGCAGGAGGCCAGATCTGGGGTATAAGGTGGCTGCAACATTATGAGTGTGTTGTTTTTGGCCAAAAATTCGCCCACAAGCAACGATCTGTGAGGAGGGGCGTTATCATGTTGCAAAAGACAATTTTTGTTCTTCCGCAAGTTCGAGGATTTCTGGCGGATTACTTCGGGCAAATTGCGCATAACTTGCATATAATATTCCTTATTGACCGTTCTACCCTGTGGCAAGAACTCATAACGCACCACACCCTTGCAATCGAAGAAAACTGTAAGTAAAACCTTCACATTCGACCTAACTTGGTGCGCTTTTTTCGGTCTTGCCTCGTGCGGCAGTTTCCATTGGGATGATTGAGCTTTGGTTTCCCTATCATAACCATAAACCCATGATTCGTCACCAGTTATGACCCTCTGGAACAAATTGGAATCGTTGCGGACATAGTCCAACAGTTACTTAGCAGTATTAATGCGATGCTGTTTTTGGTAGAAATTGAGCAATTTTGGTGCGAATTTTACGGCGACCTATCTCATGCCCAAATCATTGGTAAAAATCCAATGCCAAGAGGTAATGGATAGGTTTAGGTCCTCAACAACTTCTGTAACGGTATTTCGATGATTGGCCAATACTATCTTCTTCATTTCATGCTTTTCATTCAATGTTTTCGTCAGTTCTTCGTCGTTCACACCTTCTAGGCTCTCTGAGAACATTTCGTACCACTGATAAACGTTGTTTTGGCCTAAGATAGCTTCAACATATGCCACAGACAACATTCGGAATACGTTCGCGTACTTAATTTTGCTTTTCACATTAAAATAGTCAAAAATCGAAGACGATCCAAAACACGTGGAAGCAAAGCAGCAGAGACATGAGTACCAACATAATGCCACCAAAAAATCGAAAATCTAATATACGTAACCCGCGGAAATTCAAAATTCGCAATAATTTTTGAGCACACCTCGTTTTTCCGAAGTAGTGGACACTAAAGAACTCGCGGACGTGGCAGCGATCGATCTTTAAATAAAAAAAGTCGACTTCCTCCAATAACACCAGTTGCATTAAGACTTGAAGAAAAAGAACAAAAAACCATTCGATTGTAAGACAAACACAGCAACACCAGTAAAATTAATTTTTAGAAAAAAAAAACCGACCTCAAATTAAAAAGTAGAAAATAATATTTTAATTGGTTGGTGCCGGCCAAAGCAAAAGTAACTTCATTAGATATATACCTACTTGATTAATAAATTAATATATGAATGCGAAATCGGATGAAGGTTTGTTGCAAAGACGGGATTAAACTGTTCCTCTTGACTGGCATCGACTCCAAAAATAACAGATTATGAATGTAAATGTATATAAGTATCAACGATTTTGTCGATTGTTCGGTAATGTAATAATTAAAATATTATTTTCCACTTTTTAGCTCAAGTTTGTATATGTAGGTATAGTCTTGAAGTCGGATTTTGTTTTTTTCTAAAAATTAACGTTATTATTTTGGAATACTTGAGAGTACACTAACATATGCAGTTGCAGTTTGTAATGGATTATTTTCTGCTGCTGGGATCATGGACCTTAAATAATTNTGGCACCAACTCCAAAAATAACTGATTATAAATTGTAAATATATATATCTAAGTATCAGTGATTTTGTATTACAGTTTGTATATATAAGTATAGTCTTGAAGTCCGTTTATGATTTTTGTCTAGAAATTAATTTTATTTTTCAATTTTAGTGTTTTCGTTTTTGTTGATTTTTTCAAAACGCACTGAATCAATTTCGACAAAATTCATATGGGACCACCTCTCAAGTATGACCTACCAAACAAAAAAAAAAATGATCAAAATCAATTCACAATTGGCGGAGTAACCGTGTAACAAACATACAAAAGAGTCAACATACTGCCGAATTGAGAACTTCTTCCTTTTTTGAAGTCGGTGAATAAAATTTTGAAAAAAGACCAAAAAATGTATATTCAGTTTAAAATAGCACCACCTTGGTAATTCTCGTATTATCTGCTCTTGTTCTATCAGAATCATTTATATGTTGAAAGGCGCAGTTAACTCCGCTAAATATAATACACACTTTCGTAATGATTCGTGAAAATTTCCATGAGTGTCGTTTTTGAAGTTGTTACTATGCGAGGATTATGTACACGGTGTGTTTTGTTCGAAAGAAAAAAGGACCAACTTAGAACGCTTCGGTACAAAAATTACTAACAAGATTAAGCTGAATGTCCTTTTTTTTTATTCCCAGAAAATGGTTTTCATGTTGTACCTGACGATTGCGAAGCGCGTACTGTAAAAGCCTTTGCTTGATGAATTTAAAGTGCTTCGCTTCATTTTTGTTTACCCTTTTGATGCTGTAGAGTAAACGAGTTAATTTCACTTTATTTTAATTACTTAACTCGATATTTAAATGCTTTTACTGACTATTTCAGTGTCTATTTGGAAAACTTACGATAATACACGTGATAAGCAAACATCCTTAAAATATTCGTCGATCGTACACTACACACTACTGAACTAATTGCAAATGCAGTGATAATTATCGTTAGTTAAATTTAGATATTAATTAGTCTAACAAAAGAAGATCGATGTAATTTTCCGCTTTTTAGTTACGTATCGTCAGATTCTGGGAATGTCGCATTAGGTTTTTTATATAGAATTCTCAGTTTTAGTGCTTAATTAATATCATATCAAAACAAATGTAAAATGGGCATAATTTTATTTTGCTTTATGACTGCAGTTTATAAATAAGATAAACTGTAAACTGTACTTTCAGTTCAAAATTTCTTATGTAACTTTCCTAAAGGGCGTATATTGTAGGAATACTTGTATACAGGGTGCTTTTGAAATAAGTAACAAGATTGGAGGAGATGATAGGGATAAAATAAGAAAATTACAATGACATTACAACGCCGCATTCAATCATCTGCTACTTAGCAGCATCAGTGTTCTATTTCTTTTGTTTTATGTTCATGTATTGTTCGTTATTAGTTATATTAGGTGTGATTGATGATGTTTATGTTTATGTTTATAACCAGGCTAGAGTCCGTATGTAGACAGTCGAAGTTATTAGAAGTAGGTCAGTGAATCAGTGTCATAGGTCAGTGCAGAATAATATTATTGACGCATCTTTGGCAATACCTCAATTTAAAAGGATATTATTTACTTATGGCATATCATAGTTTTCAAATGATGATGGCGCCCTTTTCCCTTTGATGACTGCATATGTTATAATACTTTCCTTCCTCCAATGATTCGACCAGACTTCAACTGAACTGCTTTATTGAAGAACTTAGAATGATTTGAAGGAGGAAGGAATGTATTATAACATCAGGTGTGGGGTAAAGAACTGAAGAAATACGTTGGAAAATTGGTAGCATTTTTGGAAGTATCCTGTTTAACTGGGCAGTTGGTAATCGATTTATGGTGGAACGCATTTGCGGGACGTAAATTGGAGGACTATCAGCTGAATTGTGATACGGGGTGTCACGCCTGGGGGAAGAAAGAAGAGAAGAAAAATGGCTACTGACGAGGTGAACAGCGTAAAATACTTGANTTTAGACTCTCTGCAGACCTGTATATTGTAAAAGTGTGCACACGGCATATATATTGTCCTTGAAACGCTGTTTAAAAAATTGTATTGTTCTTTTATATAATCATTGGAGGAAGGAAAATATTATAACACATATAATAGAATATCCTATGCTTGGTTCTGAATTCAGGGTAAAATCGGGGCCGTAGTCAGACTTCCAAGGTACAATTATACCTCATCATAGGGTACTTTCGATGAAAGAAAATTGGTGTAGGTACTCAGAAATGCATGAACATCAGACACCAACACACTTTAAACATAAAAGTATATGTATATTTATATTTATATTGTACTAATGTCCAATTATTTATGTATGTAAATATCCTACGTTATAGTTTAATGTGGCAATCTGCGTGGAATTGATAAAGACCCTGTAATCACGTGCTTTACTGCAAAATTGTTGCTATAAACGGATGTGTGTGTGTGTACGAAATATATACATGCACATACGTATAATATGTTCGTATAGTATGCACGTACATGCATACGCATACAGACGTTAATATATTATGGGACACCTCACCGCGCAAATAATCTGCATCAACGTTCGCGTATCCAATGCATACATGCACACCTGCAGGTTGTAGACATAATAAAACAATATACCAGGTGTTATATTATTAATGTAAATATTAGCATAAATATTACCGATGTATTAAAATAGGCGTAGCGAACTTTGTTTTGTAAATATCAAAATTAAGTTGACTCGATAAAGCAATTGAAAGGGTGAAAACTGTTTTATTTATATCTTTACATAATCAAACGACGTTTCTCTTTTATGGTGAAAAGCTTCTTCAGGACTGAAATTAGAAGGGGATGTAATGTAGGTACTTATTTACGTAAATTTTAAGAGTGGAGGTGCATGTCTAACCAGTCTGATGACCTTATAATGATGATATTATTAATCATATTTTAAAATAAGTTGTTATATCAAGAGTTAGAATTATCCGGCACCCGAATGGATTCCATAGCGGGTACCCAGCGCATCCCTATTCTAAAGTATTGGTCTCGAACACTATTTAAAATACTTTAAACACTTAAAAATTTTGATTCCTTGATGGAGAAAAATATTTAAATTTATGCTCTAGAATTATTTAAATTTTAGTCCTTTATATTTTCTATTTGGATGTTCAGTTGTTTATTTCCTGCAATACGTGAAAGTATTTTATAATATGTTTTTTGGAGATATGGTGAACAAAAGTCCTTTAGTCTTTCCTTCGGTGCGTTCATGATATATTAAAGAGGGTTAATTGCTATTCTAAAAGTAATTGGTGTTTTTATAGAAGATTGTATTGTAGACGATTCCTTGCACAAAGGCTAAATATTACATTAAACATAATTAAAACGCTAAATGAATCCGAGACCAAGTTCTTCTTCTTTGCCTTTGTTGTTACTTGGCATAATTAATATTTATTTTTGCTTGCGTTCCTCCGATGGAAAAGTCGACAAAGACTGAATTTTGATACGAAATTTAGTACGCCAAGTTAAACAGGTTTGATAATAAATTAAACAGTTTTGTCTTTATTTACCTTTAATTAGAAAAGAAATATTTCAGTTGGTCGTTTTTGTCTCTAGAACTTAACTCGGGGGCGCTTCTAATATAATGCATAATTTGTTACCGCTTCACACAGAGAGTTAGTTCTTTTTTCAGTTAATTAGTTTCCCTTTTTCTGTTTAATTCCCAATTATTAATTTCCTGTAGAAAAAAAGAACGACAACCAAAATGTCTCGTTTAGTTCATCTATCTGTATTCTTACAATTAATCTGAATTATTGCTTTTGATTTGTCTATAATTTTAAAATTTAAAATTGTGCCCACGAAAAGGGTCTGCTATAATAATTCAGCTGGATTCAGCTTAGCCAGTTAAAAGGAAGTAATTGCCATTAAATAATTTAAAGAAGGGTATTAAACATATGCGGATATAGTCAGGTGTAGGTTAGAAAATAAGTAAGTATATGGAATTTGGGGAAGTAAGAGGTAGCAAGGGAATAGAAGAATGGAATTATGATGGAAAGGGAAGGTATTCGGGTTACGTGATGGGGGACAATACAGATAGATACACAAATAGCGAAAGTGAACGCTTTGTTAGGAAGTATGTAGGGTGATAGGAAAACGGTTGTCTAAAAATGACTGAGGTTGTTGAAAGTAAATTTTTTTATGGTGTAAAGGGATATTAGTTAGGATCAGGGATGTAACGGAGGTAGTTTTATCGGAACCGAAGGCGGAGTCGGAGTTTTTAAATTTGCTTTATCGGAGTCGGAATCAGAGTCGGAGGCAGGGTCAGAAGTGGTGGCATGAGAGAGAATTTTTATTTAAGGACAAATAAAACATTATTTAGTCAAATTTTTTTCATTTCAATTTTAATTATAAAATAAAACACGAACAATGAAAAAATAATTGACGATAGAGTGCTCAGTGCACGTAGTGGAAGTCGAGGGGATTCCCCGCGCGACATGTATGAAGTTTATACTATGAACCTGTTCATAACAGTCGACACAGGCCGCCGCGCCGCCCCTGTGTTATGCTTCGACCTCCGATTAAAACCTTCGATTTAAAAGTGTCCGAGCCGAAGTCGGAACCGAAGGTGTAATAATAATCGGAAGTTCCGACTTAACGGAACCGGAGTCGAAGCTCCGTACCATCCCTGGTTAGGATATCTAGAGTTCTAGAGTGAATTTTGAACTTTAACAAAAATTTATGTAGGTTTAGTTATTAAGGGTAGATCTTACGAAAAAAAAATTCTTTTGTTTCTGTCTGTGTATATTTCTGATGGAGTAAGAAGGAGTAGTGAAGCTTTTTTTAAGGATTTTAATAAAGCTTAGGTATTATAACATAATTTTAATTTGCTTGCGATTTCATAATTATTGCTATTAATATTTTATAGTAGGAAACATTTGTAATAAATATCACGGACTCAGTTTATTAATCGAATTAGTTTTCGTGTAGATGTAATGCATTGTGTTATAAAAATCGTATCCATCACATGTTTCGAGACGTTTAGAAGACAAAAAGTGCAAACTCTGAAAAATTCAGTCCACGATGGAACTGCTCAACATTAAAAATTCACTCGTGTGTATTTCGAGTGGATATTTCTGACTGCATAGACGAGGACCTAGTACTTGTAAATGCAATATTAGTTCAAAAACGTCTTTGTTTCAGCTACATGCAGCAAAATTAACACATAAACGATTTTTCGCGATTTTTCATTTGTTCACAAACTTTTACAGCGTCAGTTACAAAAATTTTTTGACTAATTAGGTATGTACCTGTCTAATTGTAAGTAATTTGAGATTGAATTAATTGAATTGAATTTCTTATTTATTTAATAATTATTTAAATATCCTGCAGGCATCAATACTTCCTTTGGATACAACTTTCAAGTAAAAGTATCGGTACTACATGGTATTGTTTTTCATCCTTAAAAGTAAGATAATAGCACAAGTATTATATATGTACTATGTAGGGGCTCGTAGGTTTTGAAAAAGTTAAAAAATATATAAATTCATTTATACTTTTTCCATATGAAGGAAATAATTCTTCATTATCGGTTCTAGCCCACTATTCCTTGATCGCTAGTCTTTTATTAAACCTAATGGCGCCAAGTTATTTTTTCTTCGGAATAACTAAACTATGTTTCCAAAAATTCTGGAACTACAATTCTCAAAATTTACAGACTAAATCTCAAACTTCCAACTAACTGAAATAAAGTGTTGACGCCGAATTCTTTTTAAACAGGGAATTTCCTGGACGCTTCAGGCTGTTGTGCAAAAGAGTCTAGTTCAAATTAAATAAAAAAAAAAAATGCGTGACTTTTTTTGAGTTTGTAATATCTAAAAATCTGTAACAACAACCTGAGGCATAGTTACTAATGTTGCAACAGACCTCTGCTTCCGCTTCCGTAATTGCGCATACATTTTCACATCTGCTTCTGCATCTGGTTCCGCACTTTTATAACGGAAGCTTATCGGAACTCAACAAAATCTTTTTGAAAATTAATATATCGCAGCAATAAGACAAGTCGCAAAAGTTATTACTTTTATGTGTTGTTATTTGCATATTTGCATGATAATTTCCTGTAGAAAAAAAGAACGACAACCAAAATGTCTCGTTTAGTTCATCTATCTGTATTCTTACAATTAATCTGAATTATTGCTTTTGATTTGTCTATAATTTTAAAATTTAAAATTGTGCCCACGAAAAGGGTCTGCTATAATAATTCAGCTGGATTCAGCTTAGCCAGTTAAAAGGAAGTAATTGCCATTAAATAATTTAAAGAAGGGTATTAAACATATGCGGATATAGTCAGGTCTAGGTTAGAAAATAAGTAAGTATATGGAATTTGGGGAAGTAAGAGGTAGCGAGGGAATAGAAGAATGGAATTATGATGGCCCAAGCTAGCGATAAGGTGAACTTTAAGTCTTAAGGTCTTCGTAATGACGGAGGTAATCCTATCCTGTTGATTCTTACATAAAATTCGTAAATTATCGTAGGCATACTGAGGCAAACTCACGCTGTAAAACTGTCGTTCAAAATTGTGTTGACACAAAAATATTTTTAAATTATCCATTTGATATAACGGACTAATTCAAACAAACTGGTAGATACGGATATAAAAAGTTATCCCTACGATTCTCATCAATCTTTATACAAATTGAACAGTTGGCTTTTAAGTTTAGCGTCATGTAAATCCAGTTACATTAAAGAAATTAAATCAATAAAATAATTTGCAGGAAATAATTGATGAAAGGTGGTCATTAATAATAGACAGACCTATTAAAAATTAATNCCCTCATTAAATGCTAGGACTAATAGAAAAATGATTTACATAAAACGAGTAGGCATCAGATCAAAAAATACAATATATCAAAATATTACTTATGTAATTGAAATATGAAAAACATGTCAGTGTTCGAAAACAACGCACGACCGCGATGTGACGCTTCAGACAACTGAGCGGGACGCGAAATGTAATGCTTGGTTATGATCAGATGACATAGTTCATACACTGTCGGTAGTTAGTCTACCTACCCCTATCGTCAACTATCCCTGGTCTCCCCTACCTACACAATAAAATGTTTAAATTTTATTCTTTTTTTGTTTAATTGGGGCTCTAAACATATTTTCCATCTGGGCTCTTGATGATTTAGCTACGCCACTTGGGACATTGTGTATATTTAAGGTTAACTAAAGGAATAAATATATCAGTTTGAAAGTGTAGAATACTAAAAATTATTAGTTAGTCGCATTTACGTTGTCCGTTTGTAATTTTACTAAAAATGCAGCAAAAGGAAGATTTATGTTTAAATACGTAATTTATTTACTTAACCCTCAAGTGTGAATACTGGTTGTCTTATTGAAGAGCCCTTCTTTAAGTAGGCACCTAATACAGAATTGGAAATCGTCTACGTCCTAACAGTGAGTATATTAAATCTCGTATTTGTTATTGTAGACGACGTTTCCATCTTCATAAATAACTAAAAAGGCCCAAGCTAGCGATAAGGTGAACTTTAAGTCTTAAGGTCTTCGTAATGACGGAGGTAATCCTATCCTGTTGATTCTTACATAAAATTCGTAAATTATCGTAGGCATACTGAGGCAAACTCACGCTGTAAAACTGTCGTTCAAAATTGTGTTGACACAAAAATATTTTTAAATTATCCATTTGATATAACGGACTAATTCAAACAAACTGGTAGATACGGATATAAAAAGTTATCCCTACGATTCTCATCAATCTTTATACAAATTGAACAGTTGGCTTTTAAGTTTAGCGTCATGTAAATCCAGTTACATTAAAGAAATTAAATCAATAAAATAATTTGCAGGAAATAATTGATGAAAGGTGGTCATTAATAATAGACAGACCTATTAAAAATTAATAAAATAATCATGAACAATTTCTATTATAACTATTAAAATTAAATACCATTTCAGTGAGCTTTATATAACATAGAACAAAATGAATAATAAAAAAAGTTGGAATAAAAGATTACATCGAACAAAACGGTAGAAAAAATCAATTATCCACACTAATAATAGTACTGGCATGGTTAATACAGTCTGCATAGAGTACCTATGTACAGCAGTTCCATCAGTTTTAATAAAATTCAACTATTACATGCTGAACGAAAACAGAGATGTTTGGGTATTTTATTAGTATGAATAGAAATCAAAAATTCTATAAATGACGATAATTTAAAGGCGCCGCACCCCTTACAAACTAAGATTGACCCTAACTATCTCTCGTCCAACAAAAATTGAACATCTAGAATAGACATTAGCAAAATTAATCAACGAGATAAGAAAGGGTTGTAGATTTATTTGTTCACTCGGTAGAAAGCAAAAGCTCCCGCCTTACATTGAATGCGGAAGCTTCGCCGTTAAATAAGCGCAAGTTCTGTTGGCAACAGCTACTACGTATATATACAGAAAGTAGGTAAGTTATGAATATACATTTCCATTTTCCACGTATGTACGTATGAATGTATATAGAGGGCTGTTCATAAAAAATGGGACAATTGGTGACTGCAGAATCTAAACGTCGCCATCGAAATTAAATTATTTGTCTACACATACGAATCATAGGGAAGAATTGATAGTTAATCAACAAAATTCGTACTTATATCTAAAGGTCTCGGCATACTGTCTTCTACAAAAGGGTGCGAGACGACTGACTGCACGGCTCACATGTACTTGTCTAAAACTTGTTTGCCGTGCCAAAAAAATTTTTACAGTGATAAGCAAAATTGGTCTTGAATTTTCGCAAGACCGAGACCAAGACTGTTTTTTTTTTCTAACAAGACCAACACGCTTTGTGAAGCGCCTAAACGTTTGACGAAACCGTTGAATATGTAAATCATAATGTAAAATTTCGCTACCAATTCGTAAGTCATTTTATAAAAACCTCGGCGCTTTATATACACTAGTGGCGTGTTGCGAACCTGAGGTGGGCATATTCTATTACATTCAATAGTAAAGGGCGATATCGTCTATTCTTAATTTGAAGGAATAGATTCAAAAATTAGATCACAAAATTAACAAGCTTTCACCACCAGCTTCATTCGAATTGATATGTGTCCAAGATCGTCGAAAATACAATAACTGGATAAATAATTCTGATCAGGATCATCAGGATAAAACTGAAGTTTATAAGTTTGCGAAGAGTGACAGTCTTTCTTTATCGAGATGAAAAGAAATTCTTCTATCACTCGGGAACAGCACTTTTCTTCTGGATAAAATATACGTTTTAATGTACCCATGACAATGTGTGTACAAAATTTAATGATAATCGGTTGAGTTGTTAAAGCGTGAAATGGTAATAAACAGACAAACAAGCAAATTCATAATCGCATTTACAATATTGCCTAATAGTTAGGATTTGTTTTTCTCTAGCATTTATCGTAATGTTGGCTGTATCCCCTGGACGCCTGGACAAAGGAACAAAAGATTTCGCAATTGGAGAAATAAACCTTAAAAGTTTAATAAACATTAAATTTAAAATGCCTGATAAGAGTGTCCAACTCATAATAATCAATTTATAAATCTCACAGAATTAAAAATTCTACAAACTGAAATCTCGAAAAGCAGCAAATTATCCTTACTGGAGAATTTAGAAATTAAAAAAGATATTACACTAATAACATAGTTAATAAAACCAATTAGAACTAGAGACCTTGGTTTCACATTCACCCTACATAAACTTTAACCCTTTAGACCTTCCTTATCTCTCGCGAAATTAGCAGTAAGATATAAATTATAGTTGTAGAAATTTCAGCAACTTTATTTCGTACCCTTGGTAATAACCGTATCGGCCTAAACGATAAATAAACATTTTTTGTGGAAATACCACAGTGTATGATGTGTTTTATCATTAACAATATTTATATCAAAATAAGCGTAAACGGAATCATTATTTCATAAAGGCATACGCTATTTATTTTTAAATTGATGTTCGATTATTTACGAACCATCCCATGTACTTATACCGTCTTTAAGAGACTCTCTTACAATTTTCTGTTACACATTTAGGATTTGCATGTACCGTCTCTTGCTGTGTAAAATACATAGCATACGAGATCTGTTCACAAACTATCGCGAATTTTGTGCTTTGAAAAATTATTTATTTATTCATGAATATCTATTTTGTCCCCTTCAAAGTAATCCCACCAGATATTATACACTTGTGTCAACGTTTTTTCCAATCCTCGAAGCACGTCAAATAATTATTTTTTGTGATCTTGTTCACCTCAGCTCCTTCGATGCCGTTTTTATCTCCTTAATCGTAGCGTAGCGTTGTCCTTTCTTAAGCCTCTTCCGTTTCGGGAACAAGAAAAAGTCAGAGGGGCCAGACCTGGTTCGTGCGGCAGCTTCCATTGGGATGATTGAGCTTTGGTTTTCACGTCATAACCATAAACCCATGATTCGTCAGCAGTTATGACGTTCTAGAGCAAATAAAGTTCAACAGATCCTTAGTAATGTTAATGCGATGCTGTTATTGGTCGAAATTGAGCAATTTTGGTACGGGTTTCACAGCGACCCGTCTCATGTCCAAATCATTGGTAAAAATCCATATATGTATTTAGGTTCTCAGTAAGTTCTCTAACGGTGATTCGACGATTGGTCAATACTATTTTCTTCACTTCATCAATGTTTTCGTCTGTTGTTGACGTGCTCGGGATTGTCGTTCACACCTTCTTGGTCCTCTGCTAGCTTCACCCTATGACACAGTCAACATTCGGAATGCGTCCGCGCATTTAATTTTGTTTTTCACATAAAATTTGATACAAATTTCTTGATCCATTTTTTGGAATAGGCAAAAATAGAAGACGAGCCAAAACACGTGCAAGAATAGCAGCTGTCAAAAATTAACTGAACATACAACACGGCCTAAGAGAGGGAGAAATAATGCCACAAAAAAATAGAAAATCGAATGTACGTAACCCGTGGAAATTCAAAATTCGCGGTAGTTTTTGAACAGACCTGGTACGTAGGTTGCGGATATACTGACTCATTAAACGTATAACGGTGCGTGTCTTATCAGGTTGAGTATGTTTGCAAGTGCGTGTTACAGGATCCCTGAGGATAAAGTAACCTACCCGACGGACGGTACGTAAAGAACACACTACCACCTCGCCCTACATTCCGAACTCTCCCTCACTTACATTTACATTATATACTTTTTCTTTTTTTTTTTTTTTAATTATCAACATATTAAATTATATATTTCCGCCTACTCCTAGCTACAACGTCCACAACGGTTATTCTTTTATTTACGGTTGTGTTTTATAAACTATACGACTTTTATAAAGGGTGGCATAGGAATATGCAAAAAATTTTATTGAAATACGTATTGTATGGAATACTACAATGTACAATTGTATTTACTCGAACATTGTTCGTATACGCCTAAAATTGTCTGATCTGCTATTGAATCTGATTAGGAATAATTTAGCTGAGTGTGCACATGCAATTATTCAAAATTCCGGTGCAGTATTAATCAGGTGCTTAGCAATATCTTCAGGAATTAATTAACATTACCAGGTGTCATTCGCAGGCTCAGATGATTAGATTAGATTAGATTAGCCGATAAGCCTTAGGCACTTTATAGCTCGCTTAGTCCCTTAAATTAATCTGACGTGCAAACCACTCGAAAATCCTCCCTTTATGGTCTTCACCTTTAACGGCCTGGCTTTGTCGGCTAGATCAAGATTCGGGGAAAATCTCCTCTGATAGTTTATATACAACAACTTGTAGATACATACTTATTATAGATACCTAATACATACAGGGAAAACTGATCTCTCTTTGTTCTAAAGATTTCGAGTATTAGCAGTTCGGTTAGTTTAGGCAGTTTTTAGGTAGACAGACACGTTCACCAAATTCTGCATTTTTGCAAATGCGACATACATACTGACAAAGAAATGTGCGATTTCTATGTACAGTAAACATTTTGACTCATCTCTATACAGGGGCCGAAAGTGTTTGTACGGATTTTTCTATACCACATCGTGTTTATCAAAAGATGATATCACTGTTTGATGATTGCGTGTAATTGAATGTCTTTATGTTTGGCTCTCGACTCGCCACTGGTGTATAGATAGCACACATACATTTTGCGAGTTTTGTGTGTTACAAGCGGAACTGAATTTAGATTTTTCAACTGAACTGTGAATGCTGCAGCAATGCATTCTTCTATGGGATTTAACTTTTACGGAAGCGATGTCTTTTTCAAATATTGTGGTTGTAAAATGTGCCTGTCAGAAAAGGATTTCTTCGAGTTCGTTTAAGACGTCAATAAGATTGGGCCGTTTCAAATAAATTACTGTAAATAAATTGTCGTCTATAATTTCCTTTCCGACCTGACAGCGTCAGTTCAAAATCATAACATTATTCACGCTATTCACTATATATTTAATAACTAATCCCCTGACACTTACAAATACCCCGAACAATACTCACGTCATCTTACACAAAATGAAAATGCATTTCATATTAAAGCGATTATAACAAAGTAGTGAACAATTATCTTTCCTATCCTGTGCTAATCTTCACACTTCCCTAAAACTAGAACATCCCACATCCTTATAAAGTATTTGAGAACAGTACTTTAATCTAAATTTACCTCTACTCCTCTTAACTCCTGTTTCTCCATCTAATATGTTTCTAATTAGTCCATCAAGCCTGAGAAGGTGTCCTACCAACCTATTTTGTCTAGTTCTTATTGACTTCAATAGCGCCCTCTGTAACATCACATTTTAAACACTTCTAACTTTTTCTTTTCCGTCGCGTCCATCGTCCACGTTTCGCACCCGTACAGAGCCGCGCTCCAAGCATACACCTTTAACAGTCTTTTTTTGAATTTCTAAATTAACCGTTAGCGAACATAGATGTGACTTATTTTTATTAAAAGCGACTCTACCCTGCTCTATGCTCTCTTTTACATATCTACTACTCGTTCCATCCTGAATTATTGGAGTTCCTAGATATCGAAAATTTGCATAAAAACCAATGAAAAACGACAATGTTTTTTGTTTTGGGTATCAGGAAGTAATATTAGCAATTTCTTATTCGAGTAAGTTGACATATTTACTACATTATTTTAAAAAAGTGAAGTCAGTTATGTTGAATGTTGAATGAAGCTGGAAGTTAACACTTTTGAAAGCATCGCGTAAATAATAAGGAGGGAAATAGACATCTAACGGACAAGTTAAGTTTCTTGATGATCTAACTTGTTAAGTACGAAAAGTTTTTAATATTACGAAAAGTAGGTTACTGAAAGCATTTTGTTTTAATTTCTGCAACGCAGCCGGGTTCGTATCGTATGCTGAGGGCACTTACGTGTGAAATTCCAGTTAACTCATCCAGAAGAGCTTTGAAAGGCCTCCCACGAGTCCTCTAGTTGTACAGCGTTCAACAGAATAAAGTGCACCATTTAAAAGCTGCACAGTTTTACAATGGAAATTACTGAAACAAAACTTACCTATCAATTTTTTTTTGCTCTCTGCTCTGCAATTTGCTTCTACGAGTATTTACCTTTATGCTACTACACCGCGAAATTGACTCGGTTTTTGGTATAACTCCATACGCCATTTCTATTCTACTCTAAACCATTCTTAACTTTTGTTATTTCGAACACACGGAAACCGTTTCATCTTAATTAAACTACCTACGTACATATGTACCTGTAATACCTACAAATGCACGTTTTTAAGTTGTTTTATACATTCTAAACACTAAACGCTCTATTTTAATTAAACCTATTTCTCTTTATCAAAGAGTCTCGACTAATCGAAATGTTCAACCTAATGAAAAAGCAATTCAAGAAAAACAAAACAATTGTCCATGAAACTTACCACCGTTAGCTCTACTTACGATGTGTTTTTTTAATGGGAAGATTTTCGAAAAGTATTTTTTCATTTTATCTGTAAATATTACACACTTTTATGTGATGAAGGGTCGCTAATATGTTTCCCAGTAGAAAATAGGGGAAAAAATGGGCTAATAAAGGAAGTGTTTCTTTTATGAGATGTACTGTATCATAAAAGAGCCAAACCAGTGTTAAATAAAATGTCATAAAGTAATTTACAATTTTGACAAATGTCACGTGCTTGCGTTTTGATCTCAAAGTACAATGCCCATAATAAATAAACGGCAAATAAACATAGTAATAAAAACATTTACGTTTTAAAACATCTGTCCCTTGAGAAGGGACCTCTTTAAAAAGACAGAAGTATTTGGCGTCTGTTTTGTGCGAGCTCTTCCCTAGTTTAGATAAAAAGATAAGTACATAATAATAAAAGAGTTTACCAACACCCCCTATATATATATTGCCTATAAAAGTTCTGCTACCCTCCGTTGATTCTGTCACAGATACACAAGTCTTCCTAATCACTAATAAAGCAGAAATTGTCGCAAAACAGAACCTCGGGAGGTTATTCACAAAATAACTAATTACCGTGACGGTAAGGTCTGCAGAAGAGTCATTTATCATAGTCCCTACACATACATACACACACACCGTCTCTTACATATACATATGTACAAAGATAAAGGGTAAGATGCTATTACATTTATACATACAACAAATTGCACCGAACCCCCAAAATTTGATAGATGTTCGTTGGCATAATTACATATGTTGTAAACAAAAACAGAAATATAAGGCAAAATAATTTGCTTACTGCAACTTACTAAGTGAAACAAAAATACTGGTATGCAAGGGAAGAAAAGGTAGGGAAAGAGCGAATATAAAGATAGGAAATAATTAAAAGTGGCTAATTTTCACTATCTAGGAAGTCAGATAAGTCAGGACGGAAGGACTCGTAGGGATATAAAGCAGAGAATAGCGCAGGATCGAGTGGCTTTCAATTTAAAGAAGTTACTTCTATGTCCGTGAACGGTTAATAAAAAATTCGATAAAGATTGTTAAAGGAGTATGTTTGGAGCGCGGCGTTGTACGGGTGTAAAACATAGAGAGTGGCCGCGACGAAAAAGAAAAGGTTGGAAGCGTTTGAAATGTGGTGTTACAGGTGAACGATGAGGATACCGTGGATAGAGAAAGTTATAAATGAAGAGGTATTAGAAAGAGTAAGATAACAGAGGACTCTATGGAAGATAATAAGAAATAGGCGGGATAGGTTAGTAGGACACCTTCTTAGGCATGAAAGTCTAGTCAGAGTTAATAGTTAAGGATGTAGGTTTTTCTAGTTTTAGGGAAATGCGAAGATTAGCTCAGGATAGGAAAGTGGTGTGGTGCGTGTCCAACCAGTTACGACCTTATGATGATGTTAATGAACTTACTAACTGTGGTCGTTAAAGAAGGCCGTAAAAATGTTACTACAGTTAGCAGTTCATATCAGTAGACGGTGACATATTGTCATAATTCGATATTGTATAAACATCTGCTTATTTGGAACACCTCTCCGATCTGGCGTGCTAGTGAAATCAAATAACATCAAAATCGTCCATCAAAATACAGATGTAATGAACTAAATATTTTAGGACATATCACATCGGATCAAGAAGTGGGAACGTAGTGCTAGTAGCTTACAATGTTAGTTCTGACTTACACTCATCCATGTACAAAAGTACGATTGGGGTAGGTGTGGGCCAAAGTTGGCTTGCCAGTTATGAGTTTTGAGCCAGATATGGTTGAACTACGAAATCATCGGGCCTGGCTTGGCATACAACTTTAGATCAACGATGAATCCTAAAGATGTGCTATGACAACCAACCTTTTGCCAAAGTTGAAATCAATGGTGATCCAGGAAATAAAATTTTTAAATAAACTATATATAAACAATTATTTTAAATAACCATGACAACAAACATGGCTGCTGCACTTTATTTAAAGAACGATTTCTGCCTTTTTATAGAATGGTCTTAATTCCACTAACCCAATAAACCGAACATTAAATTCTAAATTGCCTCTCATTTTATTAAACCATCAACAACGAACGATCAACTGTTAGTGGCATACCACTTTCAATACACCACGAGTGGTGGCAATGTACACATATGGTTTGCCATATCTTCGCCGCTGCCACGCCACTTAATAAAAGTTTGTGTTGACTAATTGATTTGTATTACCTTGCCATTGCCACTCGTCAGAACCACGCCACCGTTACACCACCGTCACTTCTGTGAGCGCCCAGTTTTAGGCATACCTTCCATGTTGTCGGCTAATTTAAAATTTTGATTAAAAATTTATGTATTGACTTGTTCAGGGCGTATAGGTCGTAGGGCCATAGATATTAAACAGGGAATAAATGTCTAAATCGTTAGGTGAAATTAGCTTAAAGTCTAAACTTGAATAGACTCAACGAGTTGCAATTATATTGTATATTACGAAAATATTGACTCGTCTGTTAGCCATGTGTTTCGCTATATAATCACAACCACGGATGGAGCTCAGGATAAACAGTAAACAATGGCGGTTAAAGGTTATTGAGCTAATTATGTATTATTCCTGCTAAATTTAATTATTTGTCCAACGAAATGTTTGCGCGTATTGTGCACAATGACCAAAAGCGGTTATTGATCGAAATTTTTATTGCGTTGCGTAAGTAAGAAAAGATATCTTAGGACGGCCCTGTATAAAAGTGAGTCTTATCTAAAGCTAGTTATTGTTCTATACTTAAGAAGAACGCCAACTTTTTATTAGCTTGATATCATACGATTAATAATAAGAACTTTTGTAACTCACCACCTGCCTAAACTGCTGACAAAAAGGCACTTTTGTAATACATTCATACATCGGTCAATCCGCGAACCGCGACCCGATAAGATACAACACGAACACGGATCGCGTGCGACTAAAGTGAAAGTGAAAGGCAGTCGAAGATTCTCGGACTATCAAACTTGTCTGCAGTTATCTTCACTTGTAAACAACCTTCATACAAGCAAAAAATCATCCTAGTGTTGTGTAAGTGTACAACTGGTTCCAACAAAGCGATACCAGTATGCTTTTATACAGAAAATCGTAGGAAAAACGGTACTTAAAAATAACATTGGTTTACTATTGCATTATGCGATACGGTACAAGGAAAACAAAATTAGTGGTCTTTTCATACAAATACCCTGTCATATGAAATATCTATGAGACTAATTGTCACAAAAAAATATTATTGACGTAGATTGTATTAATAAAAAGAAGTCACTTCTATGCTCGCGAACGGTTAATTTAGAAATTCGAAAAAGGTTGTTAAAGGTGTATGTTTGGAGCACGGCGTTGTACGGGTGTGAAACATGGACAGTGGGAGCGGCGGAAAAGAAAAGGTTAGAAGCGTTCTAAATGTGGTGTTATAGGCGGATGATGAGGATATCGTGGGTAGAAAAGGTTAGAAATGAAGAGGTATTGGAAAGAATAGGAGAACAGAGGACTCTATGGAAGTCAATAAAAAATAGGCGAGATAGGTTGGTAGGACATCTTCTCAGGCATGAAGGCCTACTCAGAGACATATTAGAGGCAGAAACAGGAGTTAGGAGGGGTAGAGGTAGACCTAGATTAGATCACTCTTCGCAAATAGTTAAGGATGTGGGCTGTTCTAGTTTTAGGGAAATGTGAAGTTTAGCTCAGGATAGGAAAAAGTGGAGGTATGTGTCCAACCAGTCTTAGGACTGATGACCTTATGATGATGATGAGATTGTATTGAGCACTTTGTGAAGATAATTCCAGCGGCGATCATGGACAATGCGTAAATTTTAAGCTGGTTTGACAATGACTTAATTAATCACGTGCCGGTGGTGCAGTTAATGATAAGTTATCGCCTATTTGTCTGTAAAGAGCTTTTTTGACAAAGTCGAAGTAATAAAGATCTGAAAAGTTAATGGAGGAAGAATGTATTTGAGCGAGTCGAAAATGGAATGAAAGAGAATTCGTGAATAGTTTAATTTATTTATTTGTACTTAGTTCCAGTGTAAACCTACGGAATTATTAATTTACGAATAAGTCTGTAACTTCAAACGCCAATGAGATTTTCGAACGGGTCATAATTCTACGGCACGGAGTATGTATATGTATGTATGTATATATAGCGTCATATTTTATTAATTTAGCAGAGAAGAGAGAGTTGCTGCCGCAGTTGCTTCACTTTACTACGCCTCTACGACTGGATGCATTCCTCTCTTTACTCAACTGTCTAAAAAGCACCCTGTTTTGCATTTTATCCGTTAAAAACCCAAACAGAAAGGATTTACGGTCCCCATTATCTATCTCAAAGCGACCTACAACTTATTTTCATTTCCTCTCTACATTACTCTCCCTACATTACCAAAATCTAAATTCTGTTTAAGCCTTTTCTTAATAAGTAGATAACTTAATACATGAAGCTGGATTCATCAACGCCTCAACGCGTATTCAATAATAAAGACGCACGAACATTAATACAATGGGCTTGTATTAGACAGCTTGCATCAAGGTGTTGACAAATGAGGATTCAGGATTAGTACCTAATAACACTGGCGTTTGTACGAAGTCTGTTCAAAAAGTATTGCGTTATTTCAAAAATTATTATTTATTTATTCATTAATATCTATTTTGTCCCCTTCAAAGTAATCCCCGCCAGATATTATACACTTGTGCCAACGTTTTTTCCAATCCGCGAAGCACTTCAAGAAATCATTTCTTGTGATCTTGTTCAGCTCCTCCTTCGATGCCATCTTTATCTCCTCAATCCTTTCATGGGCCTCTTCAGTTTCGGGAACAAGAAAAAGTCAAGGGGGGCAGATCCGGGGAATACGGTGGCTGCCACTTTATTAGTGTGCTGTTTTTGGTCAAAAATTCGCGCACAAGCAACTATGTATGGGCAGGGGTGATATCATGGTGCACAAGCCAATTGTTGTTATTCCACAAATTGCGCAAACATTATATAAAATTATGAATTAAGGTTGGACACATTGGCCGTGGAAGATATTAAAAGCTTAAAAAGGGGACAAAGATACATTCCATTAATGTCTTCCGATTCTTTAACTGAAGAGAGCTCAAAAAATCTAAACTCTCTGGAAATGGATAATGTAAAATATTGGATCGAATTTGTTTTTCGGGTTCAATGTCATGGTCCATGGAATTTTGTAATTCAAAATTATATCAGCACCTGCCAATTCACCACTTATCACTTATCACACTGTGGCAAGAACTCATGATGTACCACGCCCCTGCAATCGAAGAAAACAGTAAGCAAAATCAGCTTGGCGCTCTTCTTTCCGTCTCAACTCGTGCGGAAGCTTCCATTGGGATGATTGAGCTTTGGTTTCCACGTCATAACGATAAACCCACGATGCGTCACCAGTTATGACCCTCTGGAGCAAATTTGGGTCGTCCAGGACAGAGTCCAACGACTCCTTAGCAATGTTAATGCGATGCCGTTTTTGGTCGAAATTGAGCAATTTTGATACGAATTTCGCGGCGACCCGTCTTATGCCTAAATCATTAGTAAAAATCGAATGGCAGGAGCCAATCGATATGTTTAGATTCTCAGTAACTTCTCTAACGGTGATTCGACGATTGGCCAATACTATTTTTTTCACTTCATCAATATTTTTGTCTCTTGTTCGGAATTCGTTCGCGCACTTAACATAACGCCACATCATCATCATCATCATAAGGTCGTCAGTCCTAAGACTGGTTGGACACGTACCTCCACTCTTTCCTATCCTGAGCTAAACTTTTCATTTCCCTAAAACTAGAACAACCCACATCCTTAACTATTTGCGAACAATAGTCTAATCTAGGTCTACCTCTACCCCTGTTTCTGCCTCTAATATGTCTCTGACTAGACCTTCATTCCTGAGAAGGTGTCCTATTTTTTATTGACTTCCATAGAGTCCTCTGTTCTCCTATTCTTTCTAATACCTCTTCATTTCTAACCTTTTCTACCCACGTTATCCTCATCATCCGCCACATAATAATAGAAAATTGAATATGCGTAACCCGCGGAAATTCAAAATTCGGGATACTTTTTGAAGCGACCTCGTATAAATTATTATAACGCATGTATTGCTATTAAAGATGGACCGGATAGTATTTTGTAGGATACCGGACAACCGAATAAAATCTCTACGATTAATGGTTCACCAACGTTTCAAACCACATTCAGTCCCGTTCAAAAAGTCGTTTAAACAATCAACCAATGAAGTTCTTGATTGGCAGATTTTCAACGAAAGTGTTGAGCCCTTATAAACACTAAGAGTCTGCAAGGTGATAAGTGACAAAATCATAGATACTAAATTGTTTAATATTTTCTTACGTTTGCTTACAAAGGAAGCGGAAGCATGTGTAAGATAATAAATTACAAACTAACGAAAATGTTCTCAAAACAATAATCATTATATTAATAATGGATGACATGTACGTACTATTTTATGGGTCAGTACGATTGGGGTGGTTCTAGTATGCACAACAGTAGATACGAAGTTTTTACAATTTATTAGATACGCTTTCGAGTGAAATTTAAGAGGCAATAACTTTCACTTCTCGGTGGATTACTGTCATTCATAAAGTATTTTTAACCTTTGTATACAGTGAAACCCTTCTTCAGAAACCCTAACAAAAGGTGTGGATGCTTGAAAGAAACTATTATTTGAAAAACTGACATTGAAAGGAATTGAATTTTGAATGAAACAGATTTATGAACGAGAAAGGTAAACATCCAGTTATTAATGATGTAGAAACTTGGATTTGGAGTTTTTATTTAATCGTAGATAAGCATTAATAAATACTTTTAGGATTTTAAATATTGATTTTGATATTTATTTGAAAAAATCGTACGTCTCATTATTTAGGGAAGGAAAGTCCGGCGATTTTCTTATTTTCCCTAACGCAGGTGGAAGGGGTTTGAAATCATTGAAAGTCTGCAACCTGCCTACGAAAATTTATAAAACATACATTTTTTAATTCAAAATTAAAATATAAAATACACAGGTACATCTGATAAAAGTGGAGTTTATTTATAAAGTTGAATGCTGGGCATGTGATACCTTTTACTTAGGACAAACGGAAAGATCTTTTAGAATTTGTTATAAGTAATGAGCATTTTCGATCATTAAAATTTTAAATTAGAAGAAACGTAACTGAAATTTTTCAAGCCACCAAGTTCCTTTTATACTGAAATGAAAGATTTCAATGTAAACGTTATTATTGAATCTTTATAAATATAGAAATCATCCAAAATCTATAGAAATAATCTGTTTTAAATGACCAGGTAGAAGGTATAAAAATAAGTGATAATTCTAGGGAATAAAGCATTATCTACTTATTATAACATGCTTGGTGTTTATAATTCGATGGTATGGGGTTGGGAGAATGAAGGTGACAATCTGAAACTGACTCTTAACTTATTATGATAATAACCGAAATTGTCGCCAGAAATAATAATTGAATTGTACAAAAGATTCGGCAATTTTTACATACCAAGACAGGGACAGTCTTGAGTTTGGTCTTGCATTGTTCATCACTAAAACGAAGTTTAATTTAGAATACTTCGATTTTTCTTATTTTAATATAGTACTATTTCCTGACTATCTACCTTTTTGTTTTAGTTAATCATCAAAGAGGATTTCATAAAAAAAAAAAAAACCTGTTTCTTATATTATACGACGTCGTACGGTATGTACATTATTTGCGGGGGAAAATGGGGCAAATGTACCCTGTGGTTCGGATATTATTCCCCTAAACCTTGTTAGTATCATTAGCAGCACTCACATCTCAGTATTCCTAAATATTAAGAGGTGAGTATATCTTGATTAAACAGGCAAAATACATTACAAGTTATGAGGCCTGGGGTTAGACTGAGTAAAACAAAACTGTCTAAAATTAGAACTTACAAAGTAACTACGTGTACAGGTATACTCCTTCAACGGATATTGTTTTTTTTATTACGGTATAGAAATTTATTTATTTATTCTATCGTACGGTAGATTCTGGCGATCGTTGATTAATTTATACACAAACTCAATTTTACGCAGTTTTATACTTTCGTCATGATATGTTCTCTTTCATTTTTTATTGTTTTTATGGTTGATCGAAGATTAATAACTGTGTACGTATTTTTGTCTACGGTAACCTATAAAAGGCATTGCAGACCAAAGTAGTTCTTAATCTCTGCCCCAGTCATGTCTCTAAAGTCGACGTAAACTTCGGAAATACATTTCGCATCGGGTGTTCTGTTTTATTTGCAAAAAAAAAAATGAGAGAAAAAACATTTGAAGACCTTTCCGTAATCGGATATAAGGTCCTCCGCAACGACAAGCATTCCTTCTTGACAAGGGTTTTGATGCGATATTTCTTATAACTCTTGACTCTGAAGACGTATAATCGGTACATATACGTACACATACATTTTAAAAGATAAATATTGAGAAAAGGAAATAGGAATGAGTATAATACTATGCAAAAATAATCATTTTATGTTATAATATAATACTAGCAACTTCTCTATATTGTACATGTACGCATATTGCACATTTATGCAAATGTTATTTTTTTTTGAGTCGAAAATTCAATTTAACAAGGTTTTATTTTCGAAAAATATCGGAGTTTGTATTTATGCAGTTTTAAACTCTTATTAAGGGTGTGTTCCGAAATATAACCCAGCATACTGGTCAGTGCTGATGACGCCATAAATCGACGCCATATTGTACTGGTGTGCCACCATATTGTACTGGTGAGGCAAGTGTGACATAATAGTATATCAAATAGGCGTGTCTGCATTACACTTTGAGGAATTTTTTTTGTAAGAAACTTAAATAACTTTTGGAGCAAAATTGTTATAAACACTATTCTCAATATGGCCAGTATATTTCGGAACAAACCCTAAATAAAGAGTGCAGGTCGATCCATCTGATATCCTTGTACTTTATTAAGAGCAAACTCACATTTTCGGTTAAAAATTCGGTGGCATTGCGAAAAAATGCAATTTTAATAAAAAATAACAACAGCAGGTACCTATTTTATACGTTTTGTAAGTAAATGCTCGTTATAGTATATATTAAAATAAGGAGAGGCAAATGTGAGACAAGCTTCAAAGAAAGTTCAGTGTATATACTTTTATGTACTACCACCATGCTACATATAAGTATATAAAAATAAGATTTTAAGCGAATGCCTGAAGGTATGCGCGTTCTGTGGGTAATTTTATCCTAATTACGCTTGTTGCAAGAACAGAAAAATAAAGCTTTGACTTTTGCCGCATTATTAGCTAGCACTAACAGGCTTGCAGCATTGTTAAAATACTAACAAAAAACCCTTTAACTGGTTTCCTCATTTTCATTTTATTCTTAGAGAAATTGGAAATATTTGTTGCAATTTTAGTTAGATAAGTAATTAATTTTCAAACGCATATGATTAAGGCCTCAACAACGTTACAGTTTGACTGACTGACAAAAGAAAATTCCTATTTTGTTACATATATGTAAATACATATTTCTCAGTTTCTATTGCCGATAAGAAATTTTCGTCTGCAGGGTTTTAAGTAAAGAATTGATATGAAATTGTGTAACTCGTCCAGTGTTTTTTATTCGTTTAATTTACCTGAAAAAAAATGCCCAAATGTAGCAGGTTTGAATGAAGTTTATAATTAAACTATTCTTCTACCTTTATCCTATAATGTTAATTGCTCGAGGAAGTTAGTGCACACTTGCGCGATCTATAATAATAGAAACAGAAGCTGGAAAGACCTTATTATACGACTTATCGTGTATTTTCTTTATGGTTTCAACAGAATTAATTTAAAATAAGTTAATAAACCCAAAGGAATTGTGTATTGTTACTTTTGTTTCAGATGTTTCCGCGTCAGTTATTTCGAATTTATGTATGGGTGGGTATAATAGGGAATACCTACATACACAATCTACATGCGTACATCTCCTAGAAACACAAAACTACATTCCTACAAGCATGATATAAGATAGAAAGGTAGATGTAGTAAAGATGCGGTGGTATTTAACGTAAACGTTTATATTTACAACCGCACCCAACTTCCAGCCTAACCATTTAACCCTTGTTTCATCTACGGTACAATGAAGAAACTTATGAGAGAAGTAAATATTTTTCGACAAAACAAACAACAAATTTTGATATTTTTCAAATAACTAATTAATGTATCAAGTCGAAGTTAAAGTAGTTGTGTCGTACTGAATTGAGTTTACCAAGTGAGTACAAAAATACAAAATTGTCAAATTCATTTTTAATTTTTTAATTTTTAACATCAGGCATGGAAAGCAAAAGATATGGACAGCAAAGTCTGCTTAATTCAATAAGAAACTATCCTGAATTTTTTGAAACAGTTCGGCAGGCAATAAGGAGAAAATTAGGAATTGAATGCATGGATCCTAGTTGGTGGTACCCACTTTCAATAATTCTTGTAAATTAAGAAGCTTTACATGTAATAATAATTACAATTAGAAGCTTTATGTGTAATAATTTGATTGGTTCAAAGCATTGACCGCCTTGTAACTTCAAAACAAACAGAGATGTGATTAATTTAAAATACTTGCATTGAAAATGCAAATACAAAATAAAAAATACCTATTTTTATCTTGCATTTAAATACTTTTTTGAGAAAAGCATTTTGTATTTTATTTAAATACTTTTCCAAACGTATTTTCTATTTGTAAAATGCAAAATACATTTTTGCCGTTAAAAGCTTTGCTAGCAACACCGATCAAACATTTCATAAAATGATGAATGAAAGTTGGACACATTGGCCATTGAAGATATTAGAAGCTTAAAAAGGGGACAAGCAGACATTCCATGAATGCCTACTGATTCTTTAACTGAAGAGAGCCCGAAAAAATGTAAACTCCTTGGAAATGGATAATCTGAAATATTGGATGGTCCATGGAATTATGAAGTTCGAAATTGATATCAGCACTTGTCAAATCACCACTTATCGTACCTTTAACAAGAAACTACGAAATTCTATGAATTAAGACAAAACAACCCCCAAAACAATCAATTTGTGTAAAACTGAAAACTACAAGATATTGTGGTGAGCTAATAAATGCCTATAATCTGAAACTCTTAGAAAACGATTCGAAAAACTTACCAAATAACAAAACATTCTTACAACAACTCAGGGAATAACCCTTTCAAGTTTTGTCATGTGTTTAATAAACACCCTGTATATGTATGTACCTTTTGTTCTTTCATTCTAAGTACCAAAAAAATTAATAGTAATTTAATAAGCCCATCAATATTTATTGAAAAAGTCGGCATGAAAAATCCCATTAGGAACGTGCTCCTTGTATCAAATTAAATGTGTATACATATATCTATACAAATACGGCTAAAGTGCTCAGTTTACTTTTATCGATTTATTAAGTAATCCAGGTATCATTTTCTTTGAATTTTAAATTAGCTGTTTTTAAGTAAAGGAAAATTTTCTACAGCACAATCAACACAATAAAACAAGATTTGGCCGCAAAAACAAAAAATTCAAAAACAATAGTGTACAGAAAGATCGTCTTGCGTCAGTCCTAGTGTGGTGGGACAAAATAAAAGTAAACAGTATGATGAAGTAGCACAGGAATACAAATACGACGAAGTTTTATCCTGTGTTTATGTAAACTACAGGCTGATGCTTGCAACATTTAGGGATATTGAAGTCGAGCTTGTGTAAAGGCGAAAGTACTACATATAGCTGCATACAGGGTGTCTCACGATCACCACCCATTAGAATATTTCCGAAACTACTTCGATTTAAAATTTGAAATTTGTACAATGGCGTTATTAGGTATACTCTCCTCAATTAAAATATCGGCATCTATGTAGCACTTCCGGCATGAATGTATAGCTACATTGTACTTGTGTATGTAACTGGTTGCTTTCGACAATTAGAATGTAAACCAGGGAACTTCGATGTTCCTTGAAAGTTCTTCAATGTTCTTCAAAGCTTACGTGAAAATTTAAGTGTATTATGTGTCCTATGTATGACGTTTTCTCTCATCGACGCCATGTTTTTTAGGCTCCTCCCATTTGACAAGTCCTTATATTTGGTAACTCATTCTGACAAGTGCATCCTAACATTCAAAGATTGATTTTTGGAGTAGATATTATTTGAGCAACGTCTTCTATTCGATTATGGTGTGAAAGATCGTCGTGATTAAAATAACCCAGTACGACAGGTCTTTAAGACATTCTAATTTCAAATTAAAAAAATTCAATTTTCGACCTCTTTGCAACATGAAATAAGAACTAAGTAACTAAGCAAGATTTTCAAATAGTTCAATCCTGTAATCAAAATGCTGCTAGTTTGGCTTCCTTGGGTTAGATCTGAACCCAGAATAAATATGATTCAAATTCAAAATTGAAATTCAACGGTAAAAAAATATTGAGCAGATAGAGGCCACAAATTGCATTCTTTTGAATATGAGATGCGAATATCTCAAAATCCAGATCCGTCGCAAACTACGTTGAAAATGACATGTCTGGTTTGTTAAGGATTAGAAAAAGAAGAAACAATTTTATTCTGGAATTGCTGTAAAAGTTGAACCAAAATGGTCCGGTTTCCGCGCAGTTGAAATCCTAGTGTTTTGATAAAACAAAACATTTGTGATGTTGTCAATATAGCAATTGTCTATTGTTTAAAGTTCATAAATAATAAATTGTTGTAAAGCCCACAGGTGGTGTTGGTCAAGGGTCGGTTGGCCTAATTGTGAACTTGCATAAATTTGAAACTATAACACGGAAAGTGCTGCACTGTTTGTTGGATTGAATAATTCGAACTTGGTTGGTATACTTTACATGAGATGGCTTTGTGCCGTGTTTTGCAAAGCAAACACGCTGTTTAATAGTGTTCCCTGTTCGATTTACTGCGTTTTGGGGACAAACTGTTGAATTTATAATAAGCTCGACACGGTACCTCTGTATTACGTTCGTTTTCGAAACTCAAATATGAATAACTATAACGAAGGTTACTAACAAAGAGAGACAGACAGAGAGATAATATTTGGACTGTTTTTGTTAGTCGGCCATCTTTCCCTTTTAGTAGTTACACATATATACACACACACGCACGCACAATAGATCAATATAGGCAATTAAAAATTCAAAAATTTAATGTACCTACGTGTGTATTTCATTTCGTTTTGTTTTCAGTTTAGCATAGCTTTTAAGCCGTGATGTGCATGGATAAATTCAGTGCCGTATTGGGGGAGGTAGATGGCGCTTTGATCCTGGGAGGCGCAAATAAATATGAAGAAGGGTTGCAAAAATGTATTAGGTACAGTTATAGCCACTGGGTAGTTATGTTAGGTGTACCAATTTATTGGTATTTGAACTTGTTTTTAACAATTTGTGCCAAGTAACAATACCGCCTGGTGAGTAAAAATACCATGATTTTTTGTTTTGGTAAAAATGTGTGAAAAGCAACAGTTTTGTGTTTCACCGTAAAATCGTTCTTTTATACTTAATGCAATAAAAGTTGAAGGTCGAATGGTCGAATCTTAAAGCAATTCACTTTATGGGGGACTTTAAAGTTTAACCTTCCATTTTATTTTGATTGTTATATAGAAAGGAACTAAGACGTTCAAGGGATTTTAAAGCATGAACTCATTTTTTCTCTTTTTTGTAACAAAATTGATTTTCATTCGATAAAACAAAGTATTGAAAAAAAAGAGTTATTTGCATAAAAGTAAAAAAAAAAAATGAAACTTCTGAATTTTTTTGTTTACTTGTTTTTCATAAATTAAAAATTCTCTTTAAATTTAAGCTACTTCGATAGAAAATCACATGTTCTACAAAATCTCCTATAAAATACCCACAAATTTTACTTCGTTTTCGAGATATACTCAAAAAAACGTTAGGGATGCATTTTCATATGCATCTATAGGTATGTCTGTAAGGGAAAGATTTGTAAATAAGTCCATATATTTTCAATTTACGCTAATAATTTAGTGCTAGTTATTCTCTTCAAACGCAAAGTTAAACGTATAAGTTTTCATGTACACCTTTTACTGCAATCTCAACCAATTTAAACAAATTATTAAGGGCGGCAATTTTAGGGTTCACCCCTTGTGGCAAAAATTTTACGCTACGCCACTGGATAAATTATGTATTATGCCCATACGTAGGTATAAAGTTTTATCGAAGGGTTTCGAGAAAGGTTGAATTAGACGTGTGTTCTTCTAGAGAAGGAGCAAAATAATTCCGGAAATTGCTACTGCTAACGGCAATTAATACCGATGAATGATTGATTTGGCAGGAAATACAGATTTTAATAATTCTTGTTGCCATTTGTAGATTTCACAAACAGTAATTGATACATTGCGATCCATTTGCAGGAACAATATGTAAGCGATAAACACATAATGATTAAACAATGACTGAAATGTCGAATGGCCACTTTGAATACATTACCAATCAACATACATATTACCTTCGTTACATTTCGTTTCGTTTTATTGTTGTTTCAATTCCGACATTTAACAAAATCATTTAAATCGCTTTACACTCATTAAATAAAGTTTGGGTACTTTAGGAAAAGTTAAAAACTAAATTTTTGACTTACTCGATGTATCTTGCTTAGGCTGGGCAGAACTCAGATGGATTGGGTTATTGGGTTGAGTTTGAACAATTGGTTGCACAGCAAGCAATGAAGGTCCAGTAGTTCCTGTCCATCCACTTTTTACATCCTTAAAATAAAGAAACATTATTTAGGATTGATATATTTTACTCTTTCACAATCAATATGTATATATGTACCTATGCAAATAAAACTAGACGTGCAATGTTTGTTCATGGCACCATCAAATATTTTGACTAAAATAAAACATTTGCAATTTCTTATCATGCTCGACATTTCTGTACTTTGATAGGGGGGTGAGTTTGTTAGTTAATCACCAGCCGTTTAGAATAAGTGGGAATGTATTAGAATGTTCTTCATTGATTGTACGGTGGTCCTTACTCTTTAGTTAGAATGTTCTCAAATGTCTCTAAGGATTGTCCTTAGCTAGAAAGTAGGTACTAGAATAAACAGGACGAAGAGTGGAGGACGTTAAGAGTCGACCACCGGTCACCAAACATCTGTTTAGAGTAAATGAGAATGTATTAGAACATACTTCATTGTATATAGGGTGGCCCTATGAAGTGAACACGAAGAGTGGAGGACGTTAAAGGTTGACCACCGGTCACCAAACATCAGTTAAGAATGAGTGAGAATGTATTAGAATATACTTCACTGTTTATAGGGTGGCCCTTAGGTAGAATGTACTAGAATGAAGTGGACACGATGAGTGGAGGACGTTCAGGGTCGGCCACCGATCACCAAACATCCAATTAGAATAAGTGAGAATGTAGTAGAATATACTTCATTGTTTGTAGGGTAGCCCTTAACTAGAATGTATTAGAGTGAACAGGACAAAGAGAAGAGGACGTTAAGGGTCAACCACCGGTCACCAAACATCAGTTAAGAATGAGTGAGAATGTATTAGAATATACTTCACTGTTTATAGGGTGGCCCTTAGGTAGAATGTACTAGAATGAAGTGGACACGATGAGTGGAGGACGTTCAGGGTCGGCCACCGATCACCAAACATCCAATTAGAATAAGTGAGAATGTAGTAGAATATACTTCATTGTTTGTAGGGTAGCCCTTAACTAGAATGTATTAGAGTGAACAGGACAAAGAGAAGAGGACGTTAAGGGTCAACCACCGGTCACCAAACATCTGTTTAGAGTAAGTGAGAATGTATTAGAATATACTTCATTGTATATAGGGTGGCCCTTAGCTAGAATGTACTACAATGAAGTGGACACGATGAGTGGAGGACGTTAAGGGTCGGCCACCGCTCACCAAACATACAATTAGAATAACTGAGAATGCATTAGAATATACTTTTTAGGGTAGCCCTTAGCTAGAATGTATTAGAGTGAACAGGACGAAGAGAGGAGGACATTAAGGGTCAACCACCTGTCACCAAACATCTGTTTAGAGTAAGTGAAAATGTATTAGCATATACTTCATTGTTTGTAGGGTAGCCCTTAGCTAGAATGTATTAGAGTGAACAGGACGAAGAGAGGAGGACATTAAGGGTCAACCACCTGTCACCAAACATCTGTTTAGAGTAAGTGAAAATGTATTAGCATATACTTCATTGTTTGTAGGGTAGCCCTTAGCTAGAATGTATTAGAGTGAACAGGACGAAGAGAGGAGGACATTAAGGGTCAACCACCTGTCACCAAACATCTGTTTAGAGTAAGTGAAAATGTATTAGCATATACTTCATTGTTTGTAGGGTAGCCCTTAGCTAGAATGTATTAGAGTGAACAGGACGAAGAGAGGAGGACATTAAGGGTCAACCACCTGTCACCAAACATCTGTTTAGAGTAAGTGAAAATGTATTAGCATATACTTCATTGTTTGTAGGGTAGCCCTTAGCTAGAATGTATTAGAGTGAACAGGACGAAGAGAGGAGGACATTAAGGGTCAACCACCTGTCACCAAACATCTGTTTAGAGTAAGTGAAAATGTATTAGCATATACTTCATTGTTTGTAGGGTAGCCCTTAGCTAGAATGTATTAGAGTGAACAGGACGAAGAGAGGAGGACATTAAGGGTCAACCACCTGTCACCAAACATCTGTTTAGAGTAAGTGAAAATGTATTAGCATATACTTCATTGTTTGTAGGGTAGCCCTTAGCTAGAATGTATTAGAGTGAACAGGACGAAGAGAGGAGGACATTAAGGGTCAACCACCTGTCACCAAACATCTGTTTAGAGTAAGTGAAAATGTATTAGCATATACTTCATTGTTTGTAGGGTAGCCCTTAGCTAGAATGTATTAGAGTGAACAGGACGAAGAGAGGAGGACATTAAGGGTCAACCACCTGTCACCAAACATCTGTTTAGAGTAAGTGAAAATGTATTAGCATATACTTCATTGTTTGTAGGGTAGCCCTTAGCTAGAATGTATTAGAGTGAACAGGACGAAGAGAGGAGGACATTAAGGGTCAACCACCTGTCACCAAACATCTGTTTAGAGTAAGTGAAAATGTATTAGCATATACTTCATTGTTTGTAGGGTAGCCCTTAGCTAGAATGTATTAGAGTGAACAGGACGAAGAGAGGAGGACATTAAGGGTCAACCACCTGTCACCAAACATCTGTTTAGAGTAAGTGAAAATGTATTAGCATATACTTCATTGTTTGTAGGGTAGCCCTTAGCTAGAATGTATTAGAGTGAACAGGACGAAGAGAGGAGGACGTTAAAGGTCAACCACCGGTCACCAAACACCGTACAGAATAAGTGAGAATGTACTAGAATATCCTTCATACTTTATGGGGTGGCTCTTAGCTAGAATGTTCTGTATTGTCCTTAGCTGGGATTTACTAATACGAACTGGAGGACATTAAGGGTCGACCACTGTCTACCAAACACCAGTTTAGAATAAATAAGACTGCATTACAATGTTCTTCATAGTTTATATATCTCTATAGACTTTCATAGCTAGAACGTATTAGAATGAAATTAATGAAGATTTGAGGATGTTAAGGGTAGACCACTGACCACCAAACACCCGTTTAGAATAAGTAAGAATGCATTACAATGTTCTTCTTCGTTTATGTGTCTCTGAAGATTGTCCCTAGCTAGAAGATAGTAGAATGAAATGGACGAAGAACTGATAACGATAAGGGTAGACCACCGGCCACCATACTCATATAGAATGCAAACTCGGTAAAGCGGGTTGTGGTCAACTAGTATAAGTATACATTGTAGGTTTGCAGGTGCATTATACATTACAGTTTATATAAATATTGATTGCAACAATGGGAGATATAATTACTTAAATGGATGTCTAACTACTAAAGCGACTGTCTCGTCTGTTCTGAAATTAATGATAGGGTATACCAAGTAGCAAGCAGAAACCTGTTTTCCCTGTATACATGTACTAATTTCATGGTGAAATTAAATTTATGTTTAAATAGGAATCAAACGATCTGACAATGTGAATTTACACTGCACAGACTAATCCATCTTCATAATTGATATTTAGAGGTGTGCGATAAATTTTGTAGGTAGATATCATCCATGTGGAAAAGAGTAATGTTAATTTCTCTGAATTGACTAGTTGCATGAGCCATTCAATAGGTTTTTAAAATTAAATTCTGTATGAACTTTAATTACCTATTTCGTGTCTGTTGTGTACAAAATTAAACTAAAAAGTTAAAATCGGAAATCATCCCCTAATTTTCCACCCTTAGAGGTAGAATACTTTCTTCAAATTTAAATGAGATCGCTTTTAAGATATCGTATATCCAATAAAAAAGAATCATTAAAATCGGTATCTACACAAAACATCACTACACAAAAGAATACAATACCTTTCTTTTAAGATCGTTTGAAGCATTGATTGTAATAGCGTGAAACTAAATAAAAATGTTTAAAAAAAAGATACATGTTTAACCACTTGTTAAAGTTTAAAATTTTAAAACTAATGATATGTATTTATTGCTTCAATCGTGTCCCTAATAGGTATAAACAGTGCGCAGTTAGATTTATTGATCTTATAGAACACTGTTTAAAATTTTAATAATAAATCAGGTACAGCATATAATTACAGTCAAATATGTGCTATTAAAAAGATACACCGTTGGAAAACTAAATAATCTTTCAAATAAAAGCTTTGAATTATAGAAACTGTGTCGTTTAACGAAGCACGTGAGGGAAAAATAGGAAATCTTATTAAATTGTTTTTTTTTTTTTTTATAATTCAATAGTTGTACTAGAAACAAAGAAAAATTATACGCTGTTTTAGATGGAATTAATTATTCAAGTAATGAATACGTTCATATATGCAAGTACATATTTCATTTGTCTTAATGATAGTAATGAAAAAAAAATTGGAAAAACAGGTGAAAAGAGTAACGGGGTATGACTGTATTTTATGTTGTCATGCTACAGCACGCAATATTGCCTGACACAGACCATATTACACACAGATAGTATCTCTCTAGCCGGCAAAGCACGATGAAGTAGCTAACTCTATAATGTATATAACCACAATATAACTAACACCAAACTTACACCTAAATAAATTAAATAATTTCATAAATAATAACGGGTGCCAAACCCCCTACAAAAAAATCAAAAAATTTACTTACAATAATAAAACATTTAGTTTGCGTTTTACGAGGAATTCGTTGATAAATCCGACGCGTTTGGAACGGTTAACTCATTATTAACAAAGAGCTTTTTCAAACTTACTATGACGAAGAGGTATTCGCTTTTAGCTTTATATGTGATTGAAAGAAAAAAAGGGAAAGCTTATACGTACACAGAATTCGTAGATCTAAAAAAAGCTTTTGACGCTGTTAAATGGGAAAAGATGTATTTAAGAATGTAAGGTTCAGATATGCAGGGATAGAAGAGTGATACGCATACAATTTGTATTGAGAGCAACAGGTAGCGCCAGAATTTGAACAGCAACATAGAGACGTAAACATTAGGAAGAGATTTAGACAAGGAAGTACCTATACATAGTCACCGCTACGTTTTAATTTATAGATACATATATCGGAGATGCCATTAAGATTATTAAGGACAGGACTGCTTCAGGGATACTGAACAAGAGATCCGAGTCTTAGTCTTGCCTATTCGGTTTTGGTCTTGTTGATATAAAGACAATCTTTGTCTTTGTCTTGGTCTAAAATTTTCGCCAAGACCAAGACTACAAGACTAAGACCGTTGCTCATTAGTAAACTGTTGATTTTTGATAATTCTAACAACCTATCTGGCCATAGTTTTATAGAATCCACTGCAGACTAAGTGGTATACAATTAATGAAACAATAATTTTTTCTTATCCTGATGAATGTGAAAAAATATAAGATCTTTTTACGTTTTTCTTGTTGCATGCATGTCTATTAAGGTACTATTGTTTACTACTATTTTAAAATAAAATTAAATAAATAATTTAAGCAACATTATTCAAAAAGAGAACAGAATAATTATTGTAGGTATGATAGGTAAAGAATTTTAATATTTTTTTAATTCTTTGTCTGTCTGCACGATGTCTTAGGCATGTACATATAATATTTTTGGAGACCAGTAAAAATTTTGTACAAAGTATGATTGAAGTTGTTGTTGTTTGAGCTTTGCATAGTAATATACGTAATAAAGCTTAAAATATGAGCAACAGAAACCTGTTGTTTAAATTCCCTGCTTTATTTCCATTTTCGACTTCCTTTTATCTTCATTATCAATGATATATAACTAAATCCACTCGCATGTGTATAAATTTGAACTTGGCCAACAGGTAACAAGCTGCTAACATAAATTATAAATTTTAACACAAACACATTTCCATGCACTTTATACACCTCGCACGGACTAGGCAATAACATATCTTTCTATCTACTAATCATCACTAGTATAATTAATTACCTATATCGCTGGCATAATTAATAACCGGTTATTATAGGAAATAATAGTACCAAATAGGATACAAATTCTGATTTTATTTAGCAATAAATGGGATCAGTAACAAACAAAAAAAGTCCATGGACCTATAATGAAATATGTAAAAAATTCGGTAAATGTCTAGATGATGGCCTCCACCCCCTTCGGGGGGATCGAAAGAGGAGGTCTCCCCCACCACTGTACCATAAAAAGTTCGTGNCCCCATAAAAAGTTATGGGGGTTGAAAGTTGATTATTTTGACAATTTTCATACACTATAATTCAAATGAAATTCAATAAAAAAAATATTTTCAAGCGGGTGGAGGTGGGGGATCGAAAGAAGGTGGTCACTTGAACAAAACCCGATAACCTAATCTAACCTACCCTATTGATAGAGATATTTATATGATGTTTTATATAACTTTCTCAATATTTTTCCATTAGTTTTACCTTTAAATATTGTTTAAGAATGACTATATAAATATTTACATGCCTAGAAATGTATAAAAATTGGCATATTTATTAATTTTGAACCCCTATAACTTTTTATTGGAGTGAGATCGCCACGAACTTTTTATGGTAGAGTGGTGGAGGAGACCTCCTCTTTCGATCCCATCCACCCCCACCCCCGAAGGGACATTTACCAAAAAATTTTTTTTTAATTTAGCTGCATTGTCTTTACTGCAGGGTTGTTATCACCTTGTGTGACGGGGCATAATTTAGGTATTATGCATCTCGCATTGAACAAACAGTTCCCCATTAACAGTCCTCTTAATTTTCAGAGTTCGGTTAATTTAACAATGAATGTTTTCAGGGAAAAAGGAAATATTTTCAGATAGATGTGTCTGAAAAAATATATTTCACACATTCAGCTGTAGAGTTGTATAATCGAAATTAAAAATAAATGCGGAACTTTGAAGTGCCGAACTGGTTATGTTAAGTTAATTTATGTGCCTGTGTCCTCTTTATTAGGATGAAAATATTTAATAAGTTTTCTAAAAGCCAAATCGCCACGGGACCGGCGATGACGTATTCGAGTCACTCGCCAAAGTTTGCATACAGTTTGCTGCTAAAGATCCCACAGTACGTTAAAAATTAATTATAACTGGAACGCGTTGCCCAAGTGTAAACTTGGGTTTTCCTTTAATATATTTATAATCTCAGTTCTAAATATTAAATTAAGCTGGAGCAAGAGTTTGTTCTTGAAAGTTATTTAAAATTTATACAAACTTACTTAGACACTTTAAAAAGCTTATAATACGTAAAACCGACTAGAACGTGTCTGGATTTTAGGAAAAACTGTTTAGGTTCCCCATGAAAATTTCTTTGTTCTCGACGTACTTATTAAAAAAAGAGAACTTTGGTAAAATTGTTACAGTGTACACATAATATTGTTTGTACATCACAATAAACATGCAGGAACGTAAGAATTCGAATTTTTTTCCAGGTTGTTGCAGTAGACTTTTACTAACGATAAGTAAAAATCAATTACGTTCGCTATCTGCAATGCGAGCTTTACTCAATAGCTGATGCTACTTAACCATTCCAAGCCAGTAGAAAGAACGTTAAGAAAAAGATATACGGCGCCCCCGTATTCAATTGCTTTCTACACAAAATTACGGTCCGAACAAGTGTATTATTATTTTGTTCAGCGCACCACCAATACTAAAAAAGTCCATTATTGTATTTTCAACTCGTCACTTCAACAATAATATAACCAATTAACTCACCAGTGAAAAATGTTTGTTTGTCGATAACTTTGAAATATAAGATTATGGAAATCATAATAATTATAAAATATAAAAAATAATGGACGTGTGTGTCCATACACATCTGTATTTCACTTTTAGACACAACTACCCAGCGCAGTCACCACTGTATTAACTTCGAGTCTCTCATCGTTCATTATGGTGGCTGTTCGGTTTTATCAAAGACTTTTACAACAAGTATAGCTAGATATAAAATTTTAAATAGTTTGCAAATTTGTCACTTTTAATTTTAAGTTATTCATAGTCATGTTCGACCATTTGGGTCATTTTACAATTCAATTTGCAACCCTCATCTGGCTTTCCCAAATGAAGGTAGTTTCAGTCGTCTCGCTCGCTATATCTATTATGCTACAAATACATTATATATTCTTCAGTGAATTATGTATCTACTTTGTAACTATTTACTTCTACATTTATATAAACAGTTAATTCAGGCAAAAACGAATCAGCCAGTCAGCTAAAATCATTCATCACATTTCAACCCAATCAAGTCCTTATACATTTTTTCATTTAGTATTTTCATTGTATATATTTCTTCGTTCAATTAGTTTAGTTTATTTGTTAGTTAGTTTCACGATAGTTTTACATTGTACTTATTTTGTAAATATTCCGTTTTTGTGCTAATGAATTAAATTTCTTAAAACCATTAAGAGTTTATTCATTAAAAAATGTGGTACAGCAGTACATAAGGAAAGGCATTGCAATCGACGTTTGCTTTTTCTACAGTGGCTGTATGTCATATTTCTATCAAAATATTCTAGAAAATGTTTTGAAATTTCTTCCATTTAGTGGCGCACAAAACAGAATAAGTGAGAATGCATTACAATGTTCTTTATTATCTGTACGGTGATCCTTAGTTAGAATGTTCTCGAATGAACTAGACGAAGGGTGGAGGACGTTAATGACAGACGACAGACCACAAAACACCAATTTTAGAGAAAGTAAGAGTGTACCAGAATGCTTTTGAATGTTTATAGAGTTGTCTTCAGCTGGAATGTACTGGATAACCTTTAAGTAGAATGTTCTGGAGTGAACTGGACTGGCAGAATCGAGAACGTCCTGAAATGTTCGAGGACCGGTGTGTGATACTATAATTTATATAGTAAATACTTTTTTATAGTTTCCCATTTGATAGCATCATAAGCAAAATATTCGTTATATCTATGTATACAATACCTACTATTCTTTCTTAACATAAACAGATTAAATCATGAACCTTCACCTGTTTCACTTTTAAAATGAAACGAATAAAAGTAACATAATGGCGGTTTTTATTAATTACTTCGAAAAGGTCATAATCAAAAGTTTTTGTTCTTGTTATTTTTGGTGATAAAGCTGTTATTTGTTCCGCAAACACCTGGTGCTAAACTACTGCATTTCGTAGCCGTGTTCGTTCTCAAATATGTCGTTTGGTAGTTTTAGAACCTGTTGTGTTGTTTAAAGTCTTTCACGTTTACAAGACTTTATTGAAAGTCGACTTGGAATAGATCCAAGCTATAGGACGCTTAAAGATATCTTGAACTAATAAAGCCATTTCTATTAACTAGGAACATACTGTGCTCAACAACTGTAAATTCCTCACGTACCTCTTCTATAATGTACTTCCGCCTTTCACCGGAATGTTGGAACAAATATATTCCAGATTTTTGGCCAATATGTAGCAGTAATATACGTTCAAGATGCCGACAACAGGAGATCAAGATAACTAGGCGAGTCTTTTTTTCGTTTTTTTTTTTTTATTAATTCATCCTTTACCACAGTTGTCCATTTTCTTTTCTAAAGTCCTATTTAAGGACTCTTTACTTTTTCTTTTGTTTTCTCTATTGTTACCGGTGAAGCTAGAATGGCCTCCCGTGTTCCTCTATTGCTTCTAAACCCAAATTAATCGTACCCTAACAGTTCTTCCGCCCTTTTTTACATCCTCCTCTGTACAATTCTAGTTGAGATTTTTGACGCATGGGAAGTTAAGCTAATTGCTCTAAATGTCTCGCACCTATCCGTGCCTCTCTTTTTAGGTATGGTTACTATTACGTCCCGTTTATAATCATCTGGAACTTTCCCCGTCTCGTAAATGTAACTAACTAGCTTAAATATACGATCTTTAACCTCTTGTCCTGCATGTTGTAGAATTTCTCCCTGTACCCCTTTTACACCTGGCACCTTAAGCTAAAGCTACATCGAACTCTTTTCTTATTATGAGATAACCTAGCTCATCTATCTCCACACTATCTTCCTTCTCTAATATATCTCCTAACTCACGGCCTGCGTATAGGTTCTCTAAGTATTCTTTCCACCTGTCTGCCTTTTCCTTATTTTCTATCAGAACGAGCCCCACCCCGTTTCTTATATTATTACTACTGTACCCTACTTCTCTACCATTCCCTTTAATTATATCTCATTCGTTTTACCTACTTCAAACTTTTCTTCTACTTTTTTGCACCTCATATCAATCCCCTGTTCCTTACCTTTTCTACACTTCCTAATTATTCCTCACTGTATCGCCTTATATATCTTTTTTTTCCCTTTTTCGTCTGTCTTGCTTTTGTATTTCCGCCTCTCATCTATTAATCCTTCAATCTTGTTTGTTATCCAGGGTTTCCCTACTTTCGTTTTGTAAATGCCTCATAGATTTATAAAATATTTAGGGAAATTACGGTGAAGTACAATACGAACAAAGAAGGATCGTGCTAGCATCTTATGCTTTGAAGTTGTAATGAAACTCTCAGTTTAACAAGAGAATGTTTATAAATAACTCAAAGTTTCATTTTCCTTTCATTATATACCGATTGAGAAAAACTTTTATTCTTATCGATATTCAACAGAAGGGTAGATATAGCTCCGTTACATAAAGATTATTCCTAGTCGGTAGATTGTGCTTGTTCGGTAAATACATATAAAGTTGAATGCTGTTACAATTTAAAATAAATTGATATACATGGAGATGTTCAGGATAATAATTTTTTTCTGCCTTTTCTCGAGGAATGCACCGGGTTAAAGATGAAAGCGTTTAGCGCTCCCTTTTGTAATATTGTTCGTTTTATGCGATTCTTGAACTTCGAGAAACAAGCATTCAATTATGTGAGAAGTATCTTTCGAATGCGTCCAACCATACTGACAATCAATTCGTGTTTAACGCGACAAGCGCTTTTGTTAGCTACGACTCTCGAGATGAATTCACATACCTACAATTCAATGGCAAACAACGGAAAATTGGAATTCTAACTTTTCCCGTATTTATACCGCAGTGTAATGTATCAACCTTTTATACGAGACTCTTGGGCAATGTCGATAAATTTGAATTTTCCTTCTTTAATAAAAAATAATATATCGCAGATTACGCATTGGGACGCTTTTCTGATTAAAATAAATCACTAACAAATTCTCATGAAGCTATTTTTTAGTAAGAAATAAACAATACAGAAACTTTAAGTTTAATTTCACTACTTCTTAACATAACCACATCAAAATCTTTTGGCAGTAGTAAGTATAGTAAGTACCTACTTCACTGTTGAAGTAACTAGGGGAAGCATTAGCATTAGAAAAGTATTTCGTTTTATGCATACCACCCATTGTGTTGAAGTAAAAATGAAGTTTCAATGTAAATAGATACACATTCAAGCAAATTACGCATAACTTGCAGGTAATATTCCTTATTGACCGTTTTACCCTGTGGCAAGAACTCATGATGCACCACGCACCTGCAATCGAGAAAAAAGTAAGCAAAACCTTCACATTCGACCCAACTTGGCGAGCTTTTTTCGGTCTTGGCTTGTGTGGCAGCTTCCATTGGGATGATTCATCTTTTGATTTCCACGTCATAACCATAAACCCATGATTCGTCATCAGTTATGACCCTCTGGAGCAAATTTGGGTCGTCGCGGACAGAGTCCAACAGCTCCCTAGCAATTTTAATGCTTTTCTGTTATTGGTCGTAATTAAGCTATTTTGGTACGAATTTCGCGGAGACCCGTCTCATGTCCAAATTTGTTTTTCACACAAAATTTGATACAGATTCTTTGATCCATTTTTTGGAATAGGCACAAATCGAAGACGAGCCAAAAAACGTGCAAGCAAAGCAGCTGTCAAAAATTGATTGAACATTCAACATTGCCTAACTTGTCATACTCGGTATATGTAAGTATATCGCCACAAAAAAATCGAATATACGTAACCCGCGGAAATTCAAAATTCGCAATAATTTTTGAACAGGCCTATAATTCAACTACATCTTGGTCGGTAGTTTGTTGCAGCGGCTCCTAATTTTTTTTTTGCCAAGGAACTCTTTTTGGCCTACCCTTTCTTGGCGGAACCTCATCTTGATGAAAAGTAAATTGACAATATTTATTACGTCCAATTATAAGACCCTTATACCTTATTGTGTACGTACATGTTATAATCTTCATCATGAATTTTTAATTCGAAATCGTTATTGCACGCATTCAATGTGCGGATGTTTACTTATAATAGCATTAAAATTACGTTTAATGTCCGACAACTGAGTTCGAATATCTAGCCAGTCTAGTTCTGAATCTGTTTTTAGTGTAGGCTTAAACTGAAAAGCTCGTCTGTAATCTGTAAGTCGATATAAACCGAAACAGGAACCGCGATAATCTTCTCAACGACTGCAGGGTATTCATCCTTAATTTCTAACGAATGGTCATTCAAATTTAAATTAGTTGATTCGAATTTTTATTTTAGAGAGGATGAATTCTTAATATCGATAAAGTTCTCATACTCCGACACAGTTAATATTGAAGGTTTAGTCTGATTTGCGAATGGATTCTGTACTCATCGCCTGTGGCTGTCCTGTAAATCCTCTGGAAGATATTTTTTCAAGGAGCTTTTGAGGTTCAATAAGCGTTCATGTGTAGTTTTACCCGTATCTGAGGTTAATAATAACTCATATTTTGTCTTTCTTGTGGTTCTTCAGTATACGAACCTGCTGATTACGTTGAGTTTATGGAATATATCAGCCAAAAAAAGTCTATTTCATTATCCATTTCTCGTCATGTAATAGTGCAACATGACTAATGGACGTAAATATTTAGTTGCCTAATTTTTCCTCTCGAAAGCGATCTCACATTCCTGGGTACAATGAGTAGCTGGTGTTGATTTCTCATATCTTCACATATTTGTTTAAAAGTTTCCACTGCAATACGTCTGTTATTAATGAAATGACATTCTCGGATAACAATAACTATATTTAAAAATTGCTGTCAATATGACTCAGACTGCTTTGCGTGGTAGGACAAGGTCTGTATGAGTATAATAATCATCATCATAACATCGTCAGTCCTACAACTGATTGGACACGCTCCTCTACTTTTTCCTATCCTGAGCTAATCTTCCAATTTCCCTAAAATTAGAACAACCCAAATCGTTATGCAAGCTTGTAATTTTCGGGCCCCCTTAAGCATCCCGAACACGGGGTGTCCCCGTTCCTTCCGTTCTTGACAGCCTTGTTGTTACTACGCCTGTTTCATTCGAATTTGACCAGCTCTTTGTAATCTGAGGCCTAACTTCAAAAGTTCTCCATTACTTATGACGGTATTTTTTATAGCTTTTTGCTATACATGTTTTGTATTATTAGTTGTACTGTTGAACAACAATTATTCCCACTTTTTCGTTGTTATCCCACGAATTAGATGATCTAATTATTTTTTTCACGTATGTATGTACGAGGGTGGATTGATAAGTTTCCGGCCTGACCAAGAAAAACAAGGTTTTTAAAAATTTTTTTTTTTTATTTCTCAACATAATCTCCTCCAAGGCTGATACATTTCTCATAGCGGTGTTCCAGTCTATTAATGCCATCTCTATAGACTGNTTAAATTGTTTTTTTTTTTTTTTATAATTCAATAGTTGTACTAGAAACAAAGAAAAATTATACGCTGTTTTAGATGGAATTAATTATTCAAGTAATGAATACGTTCATATATGCAAGTACATATTTCATTTGTCTTAATGATAGTAATGAAAAAAAAATTGGAAAAACAGGTGAAAAGAGTAACGGGGTATGACTGTATTTTATGTTGTCATGCTACAGCACGCAATATTGCCTGACACAGACCATATTACACACAGATAGTATCTCTCTAGCCGGCAAAGCACGATGAAGTAGCTAACTCTATAATGTATATAACCACAATATAACTAACACCAAACTTACACCTAAATAAATTAAATAATTTCATAAATAATAACGGGTGCCAAACCCCCTACAAAAAAATCAAAAAATTTACTTACAATAATAAAACATTTAGTTTGCGTTTTACGAGGAATTCGTTGATAAATCCGACGCGTTTGGAACGGTTAACTCATTATTAACAAAGAGCTTTTTCAAACTTACTATGACGAAGAGGTATTCGCTTTTAGCTTTATATGTGATTGAAAGAAAAAAAGGGAAAGCTTATACGTACACAGAATTCGTAGATCTAAAAAAAGCTTTTGACGCTGTTAAATGGGAAAAGATGTATTTAAGAATGTAAGGTTCAGATATGCAGGGATAGAAGAGTGATACGCATACAATTTGTATTGAGAGCAACAGGTAGCGCCAGAATTTGAACAGCAACATAGAGACGTAAACATTAGGAAGAGATTTAGACAAGGAAGTACCTATACATAGTCACCGCTACGTTTTAATTTATAGATACATATATCGGAGATGCCATTAAGATTATTAAGGACAGGACTGCTTCAGGGATACTGAACAAGAGATCCGAGTCTTAGTCTTGCCTATTCGGTTTTGGTCTTGTTGATATAAAGACAATCTTTGTCTTTGTCTTGGTCTAAAATTTTCGCCAAGACCAAGACTACAAGACTAAGACCGTTGCTCATTAGTAAACTGTTGATTTTTGATAATTCTAACAACCTATCTGGCCATAGTTTTATAGAATCCACTGCAGACTAAGTGGTATACAATTAATGAAACAATAATTTTTTCTTATCCTGATGAATGTGAAAAAATATAAGATCTTTTTACGTTTTTCTTGTTGCATGCATGTCTATTAAGGTACTATTGTTTACTACTATTTTAAAATAAAATTAAATAAATAATTTAAGCAACATTATTCAAAAAGAGAACAGAATAATTATTGTAGGTATGATAGGTAAAGAATTTTAATATTTTTTTAATTCTTTGTCTGTCTGCACGATGTCTTAGGCATGTACATATAATATTTTTGGAGACCAGTAAAAATTTTGTACAAAGTATGATTGAAGTTGTTGTTGTTTGAGCTTTGCATAGTAATATACGTAATAAAGCTTAAAATATGAGCAACAGAAACCTGTTGTTTAAATTCCCTGCTTTATTTCCATTTTCGACTTCCTTTTATCTTCATTATCAATGATATATAACTAAATCCACTCGCATGTGTATAAATTTGAACTTGGCCAACAGGTAACAAGCTGCTAACATAAATTATAAATTTTAACACAAACACATTTCCATGCACTTTATACACCTCGCACGGACTAGGCAATAACATATCTTTCTATCTACTAATCATCACTAGTATAATTAATTACCTATATCGCTGGCATAATTAATAACCGGTTATTATAGGAAATAATAGTACCAAATAGGATACAAATTCTGATTTTATTTAGCAATAAATGGGATCAGTAACAAACAAAAAAAGTCCATGGACCTATAATGAAATATGTAAAAAATTCGGTAAATGTCTAGATGATGGCCTCCACCCCCTTCGGGGGGATCGAAAGAGGAGGTCTCCCCCACCACTGTACCATAAAAAGTTCGTGGCGGTCTCACCCCCATAAAAAGTTATGGGGGTTAGATGGGGGTGGGAGAAGGTGGCATCGAAAGAGGGTGGTCACATGAGTAAAACCCCATATAAAATTTGCGGCGGTCTCACCCCCATAAAAAATTATGGGGGTTGAAAGTTGATTATTTTGACAATNAAGGATGGTACTATAGAATGTCACCTCAAGGTAGGCCTAGTGGCGTCATCTCTTGGTTAGGCCGGAAACTTATCAATCCACCCTCGTATGTCATGAACTTACACAAAATAAGATATGGTTTAGACAAGTGAATTTAGGGAACGTCCCGTTGGTTTCAATCTGACTACCACTGGGACCGGCCGGAAAACAGGGCAATAAGCCGGAAATGCGTGCTCGAGACTACGGAAGGCTATACATACTAGTTTTCCCTGGAGAATATATAATTTTCAGGTGGCTGTCATGATGTGGGCGTTGTTTTAGATTATTCTTTCCTTTCAGACTAAACGTACTTACAGGCATTAAAACTTTGTTTGTGACGGGATCAATTTATAAAAATAAAAACTGAAAGGATCTGAAGGAAACTGAACCAGTTTATGTTAACTCGAGAGTAAACATACTACAGAAAATGCACTATCTTAATAAAAGAGGTTCTCTGTAGTTTTGAAATTTCTTTGACGTCGTTGATAATGATAGCATCAAGTGCAGAAGACGAAACATCTTCTATTCTTTGACAACAAAGTCAAAGTTGCCTTGAAGTACCTAAAGCTATATTATTAAATTTTCTAGAATACACCGTCAATTCCAAAACAGAGAAACAAATAAATAACTATTTCCATAAAAGGTACGGACATGCATGCATGTAGTCCAGGCAATATTGGCGGGTGAGTGGGAATAATTATTCGGATTAAATTTTTCTCCTCTGTCGATAAAAAATGTTTGAAGTTTTTTTTGTAAAGTTAATATTTTCCGAGTTATGAATATACATGAAAACCGCTACTTCTTGTGCTTTGAAAAGTTACTAAAAGTATGTTTTTTTAGAAACTAATAATTTTAATTTCATCATGAATTTTTAATTCGAA